>NC_028456.1:15240797-15295293 GCF_000263155.2 Setaria italica
GAATGGTCACAGATCTGAAACTCAACAAATCTGGCAAAGATTCCTAGGCAATGATATGTTAAAATTAGGATAGTCATCTACTCCCTCCGTTCCAACATTCTTGGAAAGTCAAATCATTTCAAGTTTGACCAAATTTATACAATAAAGTACTAACATTTATTATACCAAATAAGTACTATTAGATTCTTCATTAAATATATTTTTATAATATATCAATTCAGTGCCATAAATATTTGTAATCATTTCTATAATTTTGGTCAACATAAAATGGATTGACTCTCCAAGAAAGTTGGAATGACCTACAATTTGAAACGGAGGGAGTAATAAACAATACACTGGAATAGTCAAAAAAATCTGGCAAAGATTCCTAGGCAATGATATGCTACTAATCCAGTGTATTGTTATATATGCTACTAATCCAGTGTATCGACGAGGTGCGGGCACGCGGTGAGGAGGAGCGCGTCAGCGTCGGCAGGGGGCAGCTGGATGTAGGTGGAGTGGAGGCCGTCGAAGTGGTTGAGGAGGAAGCTGTTGGAGTGGACGAGGAGGGAGTCGGAGGTGGAGGCGGTGAGGGCCGGGACGACAGCGGTGACCTAGAGCACCAGGGAGTGGTGCTCGCCGGCGACGCTCTCATCAGTGTGCATGGACTGCAGGAGCTTGAGCAGAACACCCGGCACGAGCGTCGCCATGGCTCTCTGCTCCTGGAACTTGGACCTGGAGTTTGGGGAGGTGGAAGAATCGAATGGAAGGGATTTTGAGGTGCCGAGATTTGGGAGCGTAGTGGCCTACCTGCGTGACTGAGCAAGAGAGCTCGTCGGGCCTGCCTGCGTCGATTTTTTTTGCCTCCGGCTTTGTTGGTGTTTGAGTTGTGATTCGTTCTCATTTTCTACATTTCGCAGAATAATTTCTCGTAATATATGTAGCACTATCTAAAACTGAGAAGAGAAGAGAAGAGAGAGGAAGAGGAAGAGGAAGAGGAAGAGGAGAGGAGAAAATAGAAGAGTATGACATGTGGACCCATTCACAAAGGATAAAAGAGACTATTCCTAGCAAGTCCTTACGTTTCTAGAGCTGAAGCACTGCAATTAGCCAAACACGTACAACAACTCCGTATTTTCTTGAAGTTGGTGGAGTGGAGCTGCTAAAAGATGGAGTTGCTGAAGTGGAGCAGTTTTTTTTAATTGAAGTGCTGCCAAACACTCTCTAAGGATTCCTACGGATCCAAATAGCCCTTGACCTTTGTGATGTTGCTTGTCCAGCTCCTAATAAAAAATGGTGGCTTTTTAGTTTTTGAAAATGGATAAACATCCGCCCTCTATATCCACACTTAGATATATAGCTAAAAATTACAAGAGTTTTTAGACTCCAAGTTTCAAAACTAAGAAACACAAAAAACAAGAGAAATCCAAAAAACTAAGAAAGAAAGTTAGAAAGACTAAGTTTCAAACTTCTTCCACGTCCTTGCTTCAAACTTGCTTTGTAATTGTGCAGCAACTAATCTTCATATCACTCATCTACTTAGAAACTCTTGATATCAGGAATGTCGTGCAGGAAAACCATCATCTGATGAGCTTGACGATCCATGTCGTGTAGAAACCGAACTAAGTCGATATCGACCATGGCCTAAAGAAACCTCACATCACACCGAACAACCTCCTGAACATCTGCAATGCTCGCCTAGCGATGCAACAATTCTAACTTCCCAAGGACGGACAAGCATGCCAAACCTAAGATCATAGCCTAACCGCCACACAACATTGACAAGAGATTCTCCACAGCGATGTCATCAACAAGAAAAACGGCATCCTCGAACGTCGTCATTGCGACGCCTGTCGGGACTACTCCCTGGACCCACGAGTAGGCCTTGGACAGCCCACTATGGGACGTACTCGGACGTGATCAAAACAAGGATGGGCGTATCCTACTCGGACTAGTCTTGTCTGTTTATGGAAAACTACTCGGGTTGGTTCCGAGTAGAACTCTGTAATAGTACCCGACTAGGACTCAGACTTGTAACCCTGCCCGCCCGGGTATATAAGGCCGGGCAGGGACCCCCCTCAAAACAGATCCCTTAGGACCAAAACACACATCAATACAAACCAACACACAGGACGTAGGGTTGTTGGTGCTAGAAATCGGTCAACCGAATCCCAGCGACCGACACACGACCCGGGAGAATCTGCTTAGCTCCTGTTCGGGTGAATGCTCTAGTGCGGTTCGCGCGGCGTGCCAGCCAATCTGACCTGTTGATTGGCAAGGAAGAATACGTGTCAGGTTCAGAGATCACGATCAGCTAAGTTTCCGATCTCGAAAGAGCTTATCAGCGAATCGACCGATTTGCTTTAACAAAGGAATCGGCTATGAAGCAGCCGATCACTGTAGCCTTGTCGACAGAAAACTACTAGAGTAATAAATACAGAGCTATGACAACAACACTAGGAATAGATCTAATCGGCAGTAGATGACTTTAATAGCAGATCGTAAAGAGAGCCGAAACTACCGATTCCTAGCTGGATAACTGGTGATAAAACTAGAAAAACAAGCAAAACCCTATAATTCTAGTAAATATCGATAACTAGTGAATAAATCTAAACGAAACAACGGCGATGTGCCTGAAGTTAAAGCTTAGATATTACTCGATAAGCGGAACTTACAGAATCGGCCGAAGATCAAGATGATGCAGCCCTGCCAACCCGCACGAACTCGTGAAAAAGAGGAAAGTAATGGTGAAGTCGCCTGCTTGAAAGTAAGTACGAAGAAAAAGTAGTTTGTTGTATTGATTGGTTTATGATTACAGATTTACAAAGGTAGCTATTTATAGCCCCGTACAGATAACTTCTTAACCGACTAGAATTCTATCCCTAATTCAAACAGAAAACGAATATCTACAAGCACAATTCGTGCTAAGTTGGTTACTCTACGCCTCGTGGGCTGACTTCCACCTTATCCTTCCATCCCTTTCCGAGCCCATACAGGCCCAATTAGCCCATCCCCCTAATCGGCCGATTCCTTATCGGCAAAAGATTACCGATTGGGACTCTGGTATATTCGACCCAAAGTGAGACAGAAGTCACCAGCCAATCTCACACTGTAGCACCATTTGGCCGATTCCCAACTGTGCTTCTCCGATTCCCCCTCTTCTTGGCGCCGATTCTACTAGTGACGAAATCTGGCGTCAACACATGCCCCCCAGTTTCGGAGTAAAACATAGTCTTTTACTTCGAAATTCTTTATAACCTCCCCTCCGAAACGGCCGCAGTGAAAATATCCTTCCGTTTCGCGGTCTTCCAGCTATCATTGCAATTTTTCGAAACGGGCGCCCACAACAACCACTACCCCCGAAAAACTCGAAGCGCCGCGCGATCGAAAATTCCATTTTTACCCCCCTTCGGGCATCCTTTAAATAGCACTTCACCCGCACCTCATCTTCAAGCTTACGTCTCTTTTCCCAGCGCGCGCGCCTTCTTCTTCCTTCAGCACCTTTCTCTTGCCGCCGAAGCTTTCTAGCTCCACCTCCTGTTACTCTTCCCTCTTCTCTTCCAATGGCGGCTCCTTCCGGCAGCTCTCCCGCACGCGACGCCCCAGAGGTAGCACCTCCGGTGGTGGTGGCGACAACCGTCACTCCATCCACAGATGAAGGAGCTTCATTGGAGATCCCAATGGCGATCCCCATCGCGGCCCCGTCGTCCGCATCCGTATCGGCGACCACGCCGATCACTCAGAACTTCATCCCAGAGGTAAATACCGAATCCTTCTTCTATCGGCAATGTATTCACCTTAGATCTGTTTCTTACTTTTCTACACTCCCCTTCTTTTTTAGGCAGTTAGGCATAGAATTACCATTCACCTCACGGGAAGCCCCGGCCTTGTTTGTCTCGGTCCCATGGGAAACCCAGATCCAATAGATCTCATAAATTTGGAAACCAACCGGATACCCTTTAAACTGTCTGATATGAACTTAGACCACTGGCTGGGCACTTTTAGATCCTGGACGAATGAAACCCCAGGTTGGAGGGAGTGGTACCAACGGGTGGCCGCATCAAGGAGCGTCTCATGGGAAGAGCTCAAAATCGGCCAGTGCATCAACCTTTCCTTATCTCAGATGGAGAAGAATGAGCCGTTAGTGATGGCGGCTTCTTATTTTTGGTCTGATGCACTTAATGCATTCTTATTCGGGCACGGTCCTATGACCCCCACACTGGCCGATGTGGTCCTGTTGACCGGCCTTGACATATCCTCCCCAGATACGCCCTTCCACCTTTTAGCCACAATGTCACATTGGCTGGACACAAGGGGAATCGGCGGGTGGAAGGGCTTCATCAGAAGTAATAAGAGGACCGGGACCGTTGAAAACAGGGAGCACACAGCTTTCCTGATGATGTGGCTAGAAAAGCACTTCTTTTGTGGAAGAGCCGCCGGCCCGACAACCAATACCCAGGCTTTAGCTGAAGCATTGTCAAGGGGAAACCATATCCCTCTTGGGAAACATCTGCTAGGGACCACTTACCATATGCTTCATCAAATCGGCATAAGACTATCCAAGGGAGAGCCGATCGGTAATCAAGGTGGGCCCTGGTGGTTCATCAACTTGTGGCTAAACCTTTATATGAGCAGAATCACTCAGCAGCCGGTGGATCGCATGACATTCCCCAACATCGAGTCGGCAGAAGACCCTACCGAACGCCGTCGATGTATGTCTTTCGGTGAAGCGGCATCGGCTTTCCCGGGTTGCGCGTACTCTGCTACAAAGGTAGCCGAATACTTTCGATGCTTCTATAACGGCTTCAATGAAGATGCAACCATCTGGTTCCCGTATCAGCGAGACGACCCGGTCTTTGAACTCCCCACTTGCTTCGATTCGGCTTCCGGCCGATTTGATGAAGATCTCTATGAAGAATTGATCAAGCCAGGACTCCTGCCAGCCAACTTCTTCTCGGGGAAGGATGCCCCTACGTACGAATTCTACAACCCCTCCGTTGCAGCACGTCAATTCGGCATGGGTCAGCTGCCGATTCAAGTGTACTTTGCTGGCCGGATCAAGTTTAGAGATGAGCTCACATCGGGCCTTGATTACAGTCGGTTGCGAGACCGAATTCCGGACTCCAGTACAATTAACTTGAACGACTGGCTAGTAGCTCCATTTGCTGTCCAGCCGTTCTAACTCTGGTGGGCCGATTGGAAGCAATTTCTTTTCTGCAACTCAGCATCGGCATACTGCAACCTTCTGGACCCGGCCAACATCGACCCGAACGCCGAGGTACTTCACTTAGCCGATTTTTATTCCTCTTAACATGATTGAGTACTAATGATTTTATTATTTCTTCAGGCCGAGAATCGGACCCCTCCAACACACAGCCGCAGCGAACGGCTAATAGAGAGTCATCCATATACCACTTATCCTCTTATCGGCTATGACGCCCCGTCTGTTGACGTGATTGCTGTCCGATCGAAACAAGTTCATAAGAGGACCACTAAAAAGACCAGTCGCCGAGTCCGGGCTCGTACGGAATCGGCGGATCCTCCTGTGCTCGTATCGGCAGAAACTTCGACCGCACCACCTTCTCAGGTCATTCAAGGCGCTGATACTCAAGCCATCACGCAAGCTGGGACGGCCGTCGCATCGTTGCTGTTGGAAGCCCTACAGGTAAACCTGAGTTTTACTGCCCCCGATTGTTATTCTGATATTAACCCTTCTTAACCTTAGTCCACACAGAGCACCCCTATGGAAATACAACAATCGGTAGCAACTCAACCAGCCGTCGACGCGCCCCCGCCCCCATCCGTTGAGGTATAGTACTTATCTTACCGATTTCCTTTGGGTATTTACGTAATGTACTTATTCAATCCTCTGACACAGGCCATCGGCATACCAAGCGCTCTTCAACCACCGATTTCTTCTCAGGGAGCTGGTCCAAGCACCGCGCCGATTATCGTGGAGTCTTCTTCATCCGATGAACCCATGGCGTAGGCTCCTGAGCAAGGCATGACGGCTCCACAAGTGCAGCATGAGGAAATTCGCTTCAAAATGGTAAGTTTCTACCTCGGCTTTTATCCAACCGATTTGCTCTTACTCCCCCGCCGATTTATTCTTTCCCTTTATTTTCTCCAGGAACAAGATACCCCCGACAACAGCCTCTTTTCCTTTGCGGTTGCCCTTTCCGATGACGAAGAAGTTGCTTCTCGCCAAGTCGCCCTGAGCTCCGTTCCTGATGACGTCTGAGCTAAACTTTCCAACATCCGATCCCTCCTTCAGGGGGACATCGGCCGACTAGTGGAAGATGCTTCGCCGATTTGGCAGCTCTTTAATGACGTCAGCGGACGAGTACCAGAGGAGGCAGAGGAGGCCCTAGCGCCGGCAGCCTTCATCGAGTCCATGAGGATCCCAGTCTTCAGGGCCCTTCGTCATATGGCCGATCGCGCTAAACTAGCCAAGACTCGTGAAGATGAAGACGCTTTTAACCATCAGGCTCAAGAGGCGCAACGGCGTATCCACGTTCTAGAAGATTCCCGCCCGGCGATTATCGGTGAGATAGACCGCCTCAAACGTTGGAGGGCGGAGCTTGCCAAGGAGATGGAGCAAGTGACTAAGGCAATCAGTGCCGAAGAGAACAAACTCCAAGAGCTACCCTCTGTTATTGCTGATTTGACACGGGAGAGGCAGCGCTTTGCTCACGAGGCTCTGAGACTCCATCGCAGCGCATCGGAGGTCCCTGGATCGGCGGAAGAAGACCAACGGGTTCTTGACTCTGCCGATCAGATTCGGCATCGGGCCATCACGGCTATCGATACCCTTCTGGGTAATCTGTAAAACACTGACCGTTTTGTACGAACATTTACTATCTTCTTTGACCATCTCTCGCGACGCTCTTTATATTTACTGCCTTTCTTATTACCGATGGGACGTGGCCTTACCAGATTTCCACGCATCTTTTTCCATAAATACCGACCTCGGTGCTTACTCCCGATAGCACCAATTTGGCTTTTGGTTTACTTTTCTTCTTCCTCTCGTCGGTGCGACTCTCTGTCATGGCTTCGTCGGCTTCTTCTTCTTCCGTTAACCAGGTGAAGTCCTGACCTCTACTTTTCCTTAGATCCTAGGAAGAGAATGTCCCCTCTTATTCCTTCTTTGGTTTAGCCTCAACGTCTTATCCCCGAGCTCGTGCGTGCCATTGAATGCATTCACTCCGAGGACCCGTTGACGTCAGAGGACAAGGCGCTGATCCTGGCTCACCGAGAGGAACTCCAAGACCATATTACTGCGGAAGCTCGTGTGGTCTTGGATTCCGTGGTGAGTGAAAGTAACCGTTGATCTCCAACCGTCAGGAGCCATCATCGTGACGATCTTGAAGATGACGTCGCCATGGCAGCCCGTACGATCTTGGACTTCGTGGAGAGGAACGGCAGCCAGCGACCTCCCGCCGACAGGGGCCGCTTGCTTCCTCGGCCAGTCGTCCTTGCGGTGGCAGGGACTTCGCGCCTCCACGTCGTGAATGAGTTGGAGCGGAACGGGAAGGCGTCCAAGAAGAAGAATAACTAGTTTGTTTTTTGTATTTTTTTGTTCTAAGGGCGACTAATGTTTTGTCGGCCATGTAACCCGTCGCCCGTACCGAATGAATGCCATCGGCCGATCCGGTCGACTATGTGTTTGAACCGATTTGTATCGGCTAATTGTCTGAACCGATTTGTACCGGTCATGTGTGATCGTGTCACGGTCAATTTCTTACGCTCCGACCCATATACTGGGGTAGTATCTTTTTAAGTACCTTCCGTTTAGAGCTCTAGTAAATTCCTCCCCTTCTATTGTTTCCAAAATGTAAGCATTTCCTGGAGCGCATCTGCCGACTTTATATGGCCCTTCCCAAGTAGGGGACCATTTTCCGAATTTAGGATCTTTCGACCCGATCGGCAACACTAACTTCCATACCAAGTCCCCGGGGAAGAATTGTTTGACTCTGACCTTCTTATCGTACCACCTGGCTACTTTCTTTTTATTTTCTTCAATGCTTATCAGAGCCCTCAATCGTTGGCCAGCCAAATCGTCAAGTTCCCTTTTCATAAGCGATGAGTAATCGTCGGCCGATAACTGGTCCTGGAGCGAAATACGCCTCGATCCTGCCCTTGATTCCCACGGTAGTACTGCATCGTGACTGTACACCAACTGGTAGGGAGACAACTTGGTAGCCCCATGACAAGCCATCCTGTATGCCCACAGGGCCTCAGTCAAACATAAATGCCACTTCTTTGGCTGTTCTTCGATTTTCCTTTTGATCAATTTGATTATTCCTTTATTGGAGGATTCTGCTTGACCATTGGCTTGGGCGTAATACGGAGAAGAATTTAACAATTTGATTCCCATATCGGTCGTAAATTACTCAAACTCCCCCGATGTGAACATTGTTCCTTGGTCGGTTGTTATAGTTTGAGGGATACCGAATTGGTAGACGATGTGGTCCCTTACGAAATCAGCCATGATAGCCGATGTCACGGCTCTTAACGGGATGGCCTCTACCCATTTGGTGAAGTAATCAGTAGCCACAAGAATAAATTTGTGCCCCTTGCTTGACGATGGGTAAATTTGGCCAATAAGGTCTATTCCCCATCCCCTGAACGGCCATGGCTTGATGATGGGATTCATGGCCGATGCGGGTGCACGGTGGACATCTCCAAACTTTTGACACTCCTGACAACCCTTATAATATTTGAAACAGTCTTCGAGGACCGTTGGCCAATAGTACCCGTTATTCCTGATCATCCACTTCATCTTATGTGCCGATTGGTGCGCCCCACACACCCCTTCATGGATTTCTCCCATTAGAGTCTTGGCCTCTTCTGTCCCAAGGCATTTGAGAAGGACTCCATCGATCGTTCGATAGAATAGGTCATCTTCGAGCAGTACGTATTTGGTGGCATGAAAACGTACTCGTCGCTCCACCTTTTTAGACGGATCCCTCAGGTAGTCGGCAATTTCTTTACGCCAGTCGTCGGCCGCGAGTTCTAAAGCCATAGCGCCCAGAATCGGCCGATACCCAGATGCGTGCTGGGCGAGTTTGTTTGCATCTTCGTTGCGGTCTCTTGGGATGTGCTCGATTACTGCCGATCGGAATTCTTTTAAAAGTCGTAAGCAATCTTCGTAATAAATTCTTAATATGTCATCTTTGCATTCGGACCTTCCGGTTAGTTGATCCACAATAAGCATAGAATCTCCGAAGACTTCGACGGAATCGGCCTTGACTTCTCTCAATAGTTGTAAGCCTTTTAATACAGCTCGGTACTCCGCTTGATTGTTAGTGGCGGCGGTTTCTATCGGTAGAGAAAAATCATAGCTTGCCCCCCGAGGCGATATGAGGACGATGCCGATTCCTGATCCGACCCCACATGATGACCCGTCGAAATATAATGTCCAAGGTGCCAGCTCTACAAGGGCAATCTCCGGTCCGCAGTGTTGGGCGACGAAATCGGCCATGACTTGACCCTTGATGGCTTTTGCCGATTCATACCGCAGGTCAAACTCTGATAAAGCTAAGATCCATTTGCCGATTCGACCTTTCAATATCGGCAGTAATAGCATGTATTTTACTACGTCGTCTTTGCATACGACTACACATTCTGCCGACAGTAGTTAGTGCCTGAGTTTGGTGCATGAGAAGTAAAGACATAGGCACAAACGCTCCACCGGAGGATATCTTGTTTCAGCATCCAGAAGTCTTCTACTGACATAATAAATTACCCGCTCCTTGCCTTCAAACTCCTGGACTAGAGCCGATCCAATAGCTTTTTCATCGGCTGATAAGTATAGTTTAAACGGCTTACCAGTTTGAGGGGGAACCAACACTGGTGGTGAGACCAAGTATTGCTTGATATCTTCCAATGCTTTGCGCTGCTCCTCTCCCCATATAAATTCCTGGTCCGGCTTTAGCTTCAGGAGTGGCGTGAATGCCTGAATCCGTCCCGATAGATTAGATATAAATCTTCTGATGAAATTCACCTTGCCGATTAGAGACTGCAATTCGGTTTTGTTTTGTGGGGCCACGACTTTGTTGATGGCCGCTATGGTCTTCCGATTGATCTCTATGCCTCGTTCGTGTACCATGAATCCTAAGAACTGTCCGGCGGATACGCCGAAAGCACATTTGTTGGGATTCATCTTAAGACCGTGTTTTTTGGTACATTCTAGCACTTTTCGCAAATCGGCCAGATGTTCTTCGTGACCTTTAGACTTGACCACGACGTCATCGATGTAGATTTCTACCAGAAGGCCAATGAGTTTGTGGAATATGTAATTCATAGCTCTCTGATATGTAGCACCAGCGTTCTTCAAGCCGAACGTCATCACCACCCACTCGAACAAACCAAGGTGGCCTGGACATCTGAAGGCCGTTTTGGGTATATCCTCTTCGGCCATAAGTATTTGATTGTACCCGGCGTTTCCGTCCATGAAGCTAATGATTTTATGCCCCGCGGCAGCGTCGATCAGTACATCGGCCGTTGGCATGGGGTAACCATCCATCGGTGTGGCCTGATTAAGATTCCTGAAATCAACGCAAACGTGTAGCTTCCCATTTTTCTTGTATACCAGTACGATGTTAGAAATCCACTCGGCATAACGACATTGCCGAATAAATTTTGCTTCGATTAGCCGAGTTATCTCAGCTTTTATGTCTGGTAGTATTTTAGGATTGCAGCGCCGTGCGGGTTGTTGGTACGGCCGATACCCTGGTTTTATGGGTAGCCGATGTTCAACAATGGATCGGTCTAAACCGGGCATCTCGTGATACTCCCAAGCAAAACAATCCTTAAATTCCTTTAATAAATTTGTCAATTTACACTTGTACTCTGGATCTAAATTTGCACTAATATAAGTCGGCCTTGGTTTGGTACCATCGCCTAAATCTATCATTTCCAATGAATCGGCCGACGTGAATCCGTGCCCTAGCTTCCCGTCTTCTCGGGCGAACTGATCCATCTATTCTGAGTCTTCGGAGCCGACTGCTCGGATCGGCTGTAGGCCAAAATCGGTGACCTTCAGGAAATCGGTCTCCCACACTCTGCCAGATATGCACCTGACGGTTTCGCAGCTCCGCTGCTGCGTGTCAGCTGCCGCGATGCTATACGCGGAATCGGCGTTGACCACTTCGATGCTATCGCCGACCCATTGCACGAGCCATTGATGCATTGTTGACGGGATGCAGCAGTTTGCGTGTATCCAGTTTCGGCCAAGTAGCATGTTGTAGGACCCCTTGCCATTAATAACAAAGAAGGTGGTAGGAAGGGTCTTACTGCCGATGGTGAGGTCGACGCAGAGAGCGCCACGAGCGTTTGACACCTTGCCCTCGAAGTCCTTAAGCATCATGTCTATCTTGGTCAAGTCGTCGTCGCTTTTCCCAAGTTTCCGGAGTACGGCGTACGGCATGATGTTGACTGCAGCTCCTCCGTCTACCATCAGTCTAGTGATGGGGCGGCCGTCAACATGCCCTTTAAGGAACAGCGCCTTCATGTGTTGTCGTTCGCCATCTTCGGGCTTCTCGAACGTGGCCATCATTGGCTCCAAAGCCAACTTCGCTGTCTGTTCTTCTATCGCCGATACGTCCCGTTGATCGGCGGGAGTCATGAATTCCATCGGCAGTATAAAAACCATGCCGATCTCGGCTGCCGATTCGTCACCCGCCGATTCGTCGTCCCCTTTATCGTTTCTTTTGGGGCGCCACACCCGAGGCTTTCCTTCCTTCTTGCCTGTCAAACTCTCTTCTTCTTGCTGTTCCCATTGGCGGAGACGTTGGATTCTTCGTTTTTGAGACTTGGTCAATCCATCGGGACACCACCTGGGGTTTATTGGTCTTCCCCCTGACTTGGTGCGTTCCCACTCCGGTTCGCGTCCTAACGGGTTTTCATCTGTCACCCGAGCATCGGCCATCTCTTCGAGCCGGCTGTGAACATTGGTCTTGTTTTCTGACCGGTCACGCCGATCAGTCCTGCCCCCCTGCCTATCATGGCGTTTATCTTCCGACCGATCATATCGGTCACTTTTGCCCCCCAGCAGATCACGCACGGGAGGGTGCTGGTCATCTTGGTTGCGCCAATTCCTGCTGATCGGTTCTGGCCTTCCGTCTCTGGAGCGAGACCTGTTGAACGGCCGATGGCCTTGATATGGACCGTTGCATTCCGGGCAAGAATCGGCCGAAGGTAGCCTGAGGTTGTTTTCCCAACAGTGAATGAAGAACGGGCATGTCCAGTGCTCCTCGTGCCGACGCATTGCTTCTTCCCGGGACCTTGACCGTTCATGCTGACGTTGGTACTTCTGGAGCAGGAACTGGGAAGTGATTCGTGGCCCTTCTGATTCGCCATCGTCGTCCTCCATCCGCCGCTTCCCCTTGACATCTTCAGGCGTAGCTTGATTTCTGGGGTCGACGGCGCCACTCTTTTTGGCCGATTCGGACGTCAGCACTTTTGTCTGGAGTGAATTCTTCCCCGTATCAACCACGTTGGTAGGAAAGGGGTGTTGGTCAATCTTCATTGGCTTGGTCGATTTTGTCGGCACCTCAAATTTAAGTCTGCCTTGCTCAATGGCCGACTGTATCTGTTGCCTGAAGATCTTGCACTCGTTGGTATCATGGGATGTGGCATTGTGCCACTTGCAATACTTCATCTTTTTTAATTGTTCGGCAGAAGGTATTGTATGGTACGGCGAGAGTTTAATCTGCCCTTCCTGGAGGAGAAGGTCGAAGATTTTATCGGCCTTAGTTGTGTCAAAACCGAACACTTCCGGATCCTTTTTGCCGAATGGGCATGATATCGGCTTCTTTCCCTTGATCCATTCCGCAAGTCCGACTTCAACATCTTCCTCATCCTTAACTCTTCCAGGAACGCCACTTTCTTCTGGAAATTCCTCCGCGGGTTGAAAGGACGTACCTCTTGTCCAGATAATCGGTGAACGATCTGGCTCAGACTCTCGAACTCCTGTGAAGCACATCTTTCTTTGATGTGGGGCAGAAGGCCTTGAAAAGCTATATCGGCCAACTACGCATCGGTCAGAGCCAGGGAGTAGCACTTGTTTCTGATTTCCCGAAACCTCTGTATATACGAGGATATCGGCTCATTACTCCTTTGCCTGAGGCTAGTCAAATCGGACAGCTTCATCTCATGCACCCCGGTGTAGAAGTATTTGTGAAACTGTCTCTCTAAATCGACCCATGTAATAATCGAGTTTGGCGGTAATGTTGTGAACCATTGAAAGGCCGAACCAGACAAGGATGACGAGAACAACCGTACCCGTAGGGTGTCTTGCGTAGCTGCTTCTCCGCATTGGATGATGAATCTATTCACATGCTCTACGGTCGAAGTATCATCCATCCCCGAAAATTTAGTGAAATCGGGAACTTTATACCGATGGGGGAACAGCAATAAGTCATATGTAGACGGGTATGGTGTTCGGTAGGTATAAGTTTGCACTTTCGGCTTCAAGCTGAATTGTTCTTGCATTACCTCCGCAATACGTGCCGACCAATCTGGCTGTTGTTGGTGAATTATTGGCTGAGGCATCGGCACATGCTGGTAAATCGGAGGCTGAATAAATGGAGGCTGATTGAAAGGTGGTATTTGAGTGTAACCCGGCTGTGTGGTAAAGGTCGGCTGTTTGAATGAACCACTCGTTTCATCATATAGCATGAGCTCTGCTGTTTTGTTGACCTCCGGAGCGACAGGCTGGTATGGTGGTATGGTCGGCCGAATAGCCGCCTGGAAGGATGCCTGGAATGGAGGGTTTCCTTGACTGGCCGATTGATTCAGACCGGCCGGGGCTGCAGGTGCCCCCCAGGGTGATGGGCTAACTAGGGGGAATGGTGCAGAGGACAGCTGGATGGAGCCATATCCGATAGGAGTTGATGATGAAGAAGCGCCTGAACCCCCGACGGAAAATTGAATCGGCTGTGAGGCCGAATTCGAATAATTCTGGTTTGGTGGAATCGACTGAAAATATGCCGGTCCCCTGTATCCTTGAGGTATCCCGCCAACGAAGGAGTTGACAACGGCGTTGTGCACCATGTTGGAAAGGACCGGGGACTGATCAATGAAGGCGTGATGAATAGATTGTTGAATCATATCGGACATTTTATCCGAATCTTCAGAAATCGTGATCTGGCGAGGAGCAGGGAACGGAGTCTTCTTGATGGTCTCCCCGCTTCTGGAGCGACTGAAAGACTTCAGGCAAGCTTTCCGGAACTATGCCGTATACTTATCAAGCTCTTCCTTCTGGTCGTCCTTCAGATCTGCTTCTGTCACTTCGATGACGTTATCTTCGGAGACTTCAGCAGCTTTCGACATGATGGTGGTTGTATTGGTCCCACCGAGCGTGCCAAAATGTGTTGACGCAAAATCCTGGTGGTGGTGGACCCTACATCAGCACATGAGGATCTGGGAGATCTGCTTAACTCCAGTGCAGAATCCAAATCGGCGCGCATGGTGTGCTCGGGCGTGCCAGTCAGTTTGACCATTCAACTGACAAGGTGGAGATAATTCTCTCGAAGTTCGATGGAGTCGGCCGATCGGGCCGATTTAATATAATTTACAATAACCATCAGCCATACGGCCGATAGGAAACACGATGCTGTTGAGTTGTTGCTCCACCATAGCTAGAGCCACAAGCCGATGAGATCTAAACTAACATCACCACCAATATTTTTAGGTGAAACCACAGCGATGCGCCCGGTAGTTGCAGTCTAGAAATATTTAGCAGGACGTTAATCTGAACCCCGCCAGCTGATGAATCCAATCACAATGGAACTTACTCCCAACAGCACTCGAAGGGGTAACCAAGATTAAGATGCAACAGGCTATTAAATGATCTATCGTCTATGATGAACCGATCTAAAGCTAATTAAAGCAAACTGAACGGTAAGACGAAAGAACAGATAAATATCAGCCGATGCAAGCTTAATCAAGGCGGGATAACTAGTGAATACCGTAGATCAAGACAGAAGCGATGCGCCGTAAGTCAAAGATCCAAGATACTCGATAACTGGTAGATGAAACTAGACGAAACCACAGCGATGCGCCCGGTGGTTAAAGCCTAGAACACCTGGTGACGGAACTTGCAGCTCGCCGGAGATCGAGGTTAATGTAGCCCAGCTTGCTAGAAGGAACTCGTTGAGAATCTACATTACTCCTACTCCTAGGGCAATGGCGTGAAGCCGAAAAGGTAAATAGAAGATAAATATGTTGTATATTGATCGTGTGATGATTCTTTACAATGGCCACGTCCCTTTATATTTATAGGGCGGACGTTACATAACTGGCATCTAACCACGCACAAGGCAAGTCATGTACACAATCTTTTCTAATAAAAAACTCTATCTCTAACTAACCAAACTCTATCTCTAAAATATTTTATTCTATGAAACAACCTCCTGTACATGCACAGATCGGCCGCATGCATAATTATTCTGGTAGCCTCCCACGCATGGCATGCAAAGTGCACCAGAATCCATGTTGTATATTCTAATCATTTTTATCCATACGTGCTGGCCTTTCCTTTATATCATCCTTGCCTCTCCTTGCCGATCAATCCAATGAAGCCGATTTGGACTCTGTGCCCATGTGCACGCATGCTAGCTTCTTATTGTTGTACGTGACTCCAATTATCTTGTACTCCGAATTTATAGGATTGGTCAAAATCCGGTGTCAACACAGGCCCCCCAGTTTCGGAGTATGAATGTTTCATGTTCCGAAACTAATTATAGAAGTCTGATACTTGTCTTCAGAGCTAATGACGTCTGATTGCAATATCTAAAGCCACGTCAACTCCTCTTGAAATATAAAGAACCCATCGGCTTGATGCCTTGATCCCATTGTGAGTATGTTGACACCAAAACTTGGTGCAGTAACCAGCAAGCTTTTGTTGTCAACACATAGACCCCCCTAATTTCGAAGTATGAATACTTCATGCTTCGAAATTAATATCCGATATATTCTATAAGCAGCGGATACTATCTTGTTTGAACCAATCAGCCGATGCAATTTTGCTTGAACCAATCGGGATCAGCCGATGCAATTTTGCTTGAACCAATCGGCCAGAAGAGCTTTCATATCAGTAGCTGGAATTTAGCTTCATCGGCTGAAATATGGCAAGCAAGTAGTATTATTGGCTGAAAAAAGTAGCAACATCGGCTGAAAATATGGCAAGTAGCAATCGGCTGAATTCCTTCCATCCGCTGACTGTTTTTTTTTTGTTGCCGGTTGTTGGAGTCTCCATCGGCTAGCTGCTTCCCCTTATTTTTTTCTTCTTTTATTTATTCCTTTGCCCATCGGCTGAACTCCTATCGGCTGCTCTCCTTTTCCTCTTTTATTTACTTCTCTTCAATATCCCATCGGCCATTATACCTGCCGATACTTGTTTTCTTTGGAATTTTTTTTTCCATCGGCTCTTTCCATCGGCCAGCTGATGCATGCTTTCCTTTGAACTGGCCGATAACAAAAAAACTACATTAGCTATTTATATGGCCAGCCAACGATAGCAATTCCATGGGCTGAAAAATATTGCATCGGCTGAAAAATCTTCCATCTCTCCCATCGGCTGTGGGAGAATATTAAATAGGCAGCCGATGCTTGAGCAGCCGATTCAACTCCCCTTTTTAATCTAAATCGGCAGATGCACTTTTTTCAATTAGCCGATACCCTTTTTTTTTATAGATCCCAATCGGCTGATGTATTTAATTAGCCGATGCTTCCCTTATCTCAATCGGCCGATGCATCTTTTGAACCAGTCAGCCGATGCTTTCCTTATTTCAATCAGCCGATGTGTATATATATAGATATATTTTAATCAGCCGATACAACTTTTGATCGGCCGATCCAATTTTCAATCGGCCAATTTTTTTATCAATAAGGATACGCACGAATGGCCGATGCCCCACTTTTTTCTTTCTTTCTTTCTTTTTTCAATCGGCTGCAATTTTCCATCGGCTGATGCCACACTTTTTTTTTCTTTCAATTCCAACTGGCTGACGCTAATCGGCCGATGCCTCTCTCTATTTTTTTTCTTTTAATTCCAACAGGCTGACGCTAATCGGCCGATGCCTCTCTCTATTTTTTTTTCTAATTCCAACTGACTGATGCTAATCGGCCGATGTCTTTCTCTACGATCGGCCGTTGTTTTTTTTTTAATTAGCTGATACAACTCCAATCGGCCGATCCCTTTTTATTTTTCCAATCAACTCATACAACTGTCAATCGGCCGATGCAGTTTTCAATCTGCTGATGCATTTTTTTATTTCAGCCAATGCATGAATACGCCCCCTAATTGCAACATGGGTCTTTATATATGCCTGATAAAAAAGCAATTCTTTCCGGATAGAGTAGCCAATAATTTTGCAGGAAGCTTCATCTCTAATGTCATTGGCATTTATGAAGATGATCCCACTGGAACATGTGTATACACCCACACTTGACTTGGATTTTTCTCCGATCGCTACATCGACTGCTTTTGCTGAAATATTATATTGAATTAATTCTAACAAGCCGATGAACACTCATTTGGCCGATGAATTCGATACTGCTCCCAAAGATGCTTTTTTATATGAATAAAAATGTGAACCTTATAACCGTGTCCCACCGAGCGTGCCAAAAGTGTGTTGGCGCTAGAAATCGGTCAACTGAATCCCAGCGACCGACACACGACCCGGGAGAATCTGCTTAGCTCCTGTTCGGGTGAATGCCCTGGTGCGGTTCGCGCGGCGTGCCAGCCAATCTGACCTGTTGATTGGCAAGGAAGAATACGTGTCAGGTTCAGAGATCACGATCGGCTAAGTTTCCGATCTCGAAAGAGCTTATCAGCGAATCGGCCGATTTGCTTTAACAAAGGAATCGGCTATGAAGCAGCCGATCACTGTAGCCTTGTCGACAGAAAACTACTAGAGTAATCAATAGAGAGCTATGACAACAACACTAGGAATAGATCTAATCGGCAGTAGATGAGTTTAATAGCAGATCGTAAAGAGAGCCGAAACTACCGATTCCTAGCTGGATAACTGGTGATAAAACTAGAAAAACAGGCAAAACCCTATAATTCTAGTAAATATCGATAACTAGCGAATAAATCTAAACAAAACAACGGCGATGCGCGTGAAGTTAAAGCTTAGATATTACTCGATAAGCGGAACTTACAGAATCGGCCGAAGATCAAGATGATGCAGCCCTGCCAACCCGCACGAACTCGTGAAAAAGAGGAAAGTAATGGCGAAGTCGCCTGCTTGAAAGTAAGTACGAAGAAAAAGTAGTTTGTTGTATTGATTGGTTTATGATTACAGATTTACAAAGGTAGCTATTTATAGCCCCGTACAAATAACTTCTTAACCGACTAGAATTCTATCCCTAATTCAAACAGAAAACGAATATCTACAAGCACAATTCGTGCTAAGTTGGTTACTCTACGCCTCGTGGGCTGACTTCCACCTTATCCTTCCATCCCTTTCCGAGCCCATACAGGCCCAATTAGCCCATCCCCCTAATCGGCCGATTCCTTATCGGCAAAAGATTACCGATTGGGACTCTGGTATATTCAACCCAAAGTGAGACAGAAGTCACCAGCCAATCTCACACTGTAGCACCATTTGGCCGATTCCCAACTGTGCTTCTCCGATTCCCCCTCTTCTTGGCGCCGATTCTACTAGTGACGAAATCTGGCGTCAACAAGGGTATTACGCGATCTAGCGGCCCGAACCTGTCTAAATCGTGTTCCTTGCGTCACCATTGATTCCTTGATTCTCGACGACCCTTACCGCATAAAACAACACCTAGGGTACCCCTAGGCGGGTTGCCGGTCTAAAACACCGACAGCTGGCGCGCCAGGTAGGGGAACTCGTCGAGTTTCTCAGCGCGAACTCAATGGCGAAAGTCATCATTAGGCCCGTCTTCTTCATCAAAGCCGGCGCCACCTTCGTTTTCGGATCCTGGCTCTGCGTCGCCGAAGGCTCGGGATCGTTCTGGCGCCAGATCATCGACTCCCAGGAGAAGAAACCAGAAGAAGTAACAAAAAAAAATCAAGATTTCAAAGTCAACAAGTTCGAGTTCGGCTACGCGTCGGATTCGACTTCACCTCGGACTACTCCAGCGTCTCGCTCCGGGGTCAGGCACTCCCGACCCCAGGACTCGAGGTCGGGCGAGGCAGAGTCTTGCTCAGGGGTCAGGCACTCCCGACCCCAGGCCTCGGTGTCGGGCGAGGCGGAGTCTCGCTCAGGGGTCAGGCACTCCCGACCCCAGGCCTCGGGGTCGAGCGAGGCGGAGTCTCGCTCAGGGGTCAGGCACTCCCGACCCCAGGCCTCGGGGTCGGGCGAGGCGGAGCTACCCTCCCACAGGGTCAGGCTTTCCCGACCCCAGGACTTGGGGTCGGGCGAGGCGGCGCTCCACTCAGGGTCGGGCGAGGCGGAGCTACTCCCTCACAGGGTCGGGCTCGGCCGACCCCTGGACTCAGGGTCGGACTCGCTTCGGATTCGGCGACCCCAGTCAGCATCCAAATCAGTTTCGACTTCAAAGCGGTTCCCGCACGGACTTCGCAACACGACAAAAGTTTATCAAGATTCTCTTGCTCGAACCCGAGTCGAACTCGGGTACGATGAGGACGTTGACTCCAACTCACCCTACTCTCCAGAAATACCATTATGCGGTCCAGCCCAAGGGTTGGTAATAACTTCGACGCCACAAGGCAGATTCGTCCATTGGCCGGGACTGTGACCATCTTTCCTCGACCGTGACTACGACTCACGCCTCATCGCCCATATAGACAACTTGCCATATCAAGAAGGTGTTCCACTTACATCTAACCACGAAGGAAGCTACACAAAGATTGCTACATCAAGTTCCGAAAGCTACTACCTGGACAGGGAGATACTTGTTATTACTCCAGTTAACAACCCGGGAACTAGCCAGAACAGAACCCCCAGGCGACTAGCACAAATCGACAACATCTCTGAAGATGAATCCACAGCCGACAATGAAACTCCTGAACAGCGCAAGCAACGAAGGGCGCGCAATACTACTCGAGCTGAGCGTCGACAGTCAATGGCTACAAATATCCCTATTACAAATCTTGAACGGGCTTTCAACGCACTTCAGGCTCAGGAGCACAACACTCCACTTGCGGCTATCGCTTCCATCAACATTTTGACGACATTGATGCCTCAAGATAATGATAACGCAGCCACAGCTCAACTCGTGCAGCGTGGCAATGGACTAATTGCACAACTCGCAGAGCAAGCTTACAAGCTGCTTAACAAAGAATCACCAATCCCGTCCATTACTTGCATTACAGATGGAAGCAGGGAGGCTG
This sequence comes from Setaria italica, assembly GCF_000263155.2. Lineage (NCBI taxonomy): Eukaryota > Viridiplantae > Streptophyta > Magnoliopsida > Poales > Poaceae > Setaria > Setaria italica. Next base: position 15,261,112 of record NC_028456.1, read on the forward strand.
CAGATAAAAATGCTGCCCCACGAAACGATAAAGCAGTCAACCAGCCCCGGCAACACAGCCATGGTCCAAGCAAGCACAAAGCTCCTACTCAACAGAAGGATGTAGGTGAAGCCAGCTGCACCAACTCGGTTAAAAGTGTTCGCCGTACTCGCAAGAACCGCGAGATGTCCAACATCAGCGATCTACGAGAAATCCTTAACAGTCGGCGTGAACGGGAAGTCGACAGCTACAATCACTTTCCTGCTTTCACAAACCGGGTAATGAAAACAAAATTACCTGAAAAGTTCAAACCGACCGGCATTACCAAGTACGATGGCAAGCAAGATCCAATTCAATGGCTACGCTGTTACTCGCTAGCCGTCCAAGCAGCCGGAGGCAACAACGATACCAAAGTCATTCATTTTCCTATATGCATGGAACCCGCACCACTGACCTGGCTCGAGTCACTTAAACCCAAGTCCATCGACTCCTGGGCAGACTTGACAAAGGCTTTTACCAACAACTTCGCCAGCTCCATGGCTAGACCAGGCAACAAGATTGACTTACAACAAATTAAGCAGAGAGAGGGCGAAACCCTGCGCGACTATCTACGACGGTTCTTCGAAAAGAAGGCTACCATAGTAGACATCTCCGAAGCAGACGTCATCGAGTATTTCCAAAACGGACTCTACGATCGACGAACATACCAAGACTTCGGTCGCCGACGGCCAGCCGATGTCAAAGAACTCAAGCTCATGGTGCAACAGTGGGCCGATGAAGAAGACAAAGAACATGAACGGTTCGGTTCCCACCGTAACCGCGGACGCGACAACACCCACAACAATGACACAGATAAAACTCGTCATAACGATGCTCGGAATTCCTATCCGGGTAATCATAATCGCAAAAGGAAACCCGACAACACTGTTGCTGCCATGACTAGCTCCGGGAAAAAGGGACAACGCAGAAACGACGACGGACCAACCTTCACGGAGCTACTCAAAAAGCAGTGCCCATGGCACCCGACCAGCAAGCACTCCGCATTGGACTGCTACAGCATGCGTCGAGTCATGCAAGACTTGCCAGCACCACCAACTCCTGAAGAGTACGCCAAAAACAGAGACAAGGGCAAAAACAAAGCCCGCAACGACGAAGATGAAGACGGCGATTTCCAACCAGCCTAAAAAACCGTCAACATCATTTTTGGTGGCATCCCTGGCACAGCATCCAAGCGAGCCAACAAACTCGTACTCCGGGAGATCATGGCCATCGAGCCGACGGACCCCACACTGCTAAAGTGGTCGGAAGTTCCAATTTCTTTCAGCAGGAAGGATCAATGGACAAAATTTTCAGAACCCGGCCGTTTCCCATTGGTCTTGGATCCAGTTGTGGCAGGTTCCAAGTTAACCAAAGTACTCATCGATGGCGGGAGCGGTCTCAACGTTATCTTCGCCAAAACATTAAGAAAAATGTGCCTCGACGTCACAGACATGCTTACTCCAACGGATTCACCTTTCTACGGCATTGTACCCGGGAACGCGGCCATACCGCTGGGACAGGTTGTCCTTCCAGTCACCTTCGGAACTAAGGAACATTACCGCACCGAGTACATCAGATTCGAGGTCACCGACTTCGAGACTTCTTATCACGCCATAGTCGGACGGCCAGCACTAGCAAAGTTTATGGCCATACCACATTATGTCTACCTGGTACTCAAGATGCCAGGTCCCAAAGGCGAGCTCACGCTACCAGGAGATCTCCAGAGATCCTACGAGTGTGACATCGAAGCCGTGGAGATCGCTGCGACTACTCAATCTCCCAGTCCCATGCAGCAAGTCTTCACAGCTTCAAAGAAACTCCATCCAACTGAACTCGAGATCTCGGAAAACAAGTCGGGCTCCACAAAGGTGCAACCCGCCAATGAGCAAGACTTCAAATCGATCGACCTCCAGACTGGCGATCCTTCCAAGACAGCCCTGATCGGACAGGGCTGGATCCTAAATAGAAACTCGCGCTCGTCAGTTTCCTTTGGGCTAACCACGATATCTTCGCTTGGAAACCGGCCGACATGCCAGGTGTGCCCAAGGAACTGATCGAGCATTCCCTCAACATTGATACCAAAGCTACTCCAAAATGGCAACGACTACGCCGTTTCGCTCAGGACAGACGCGACGCCATCAAAAAAGAGTTAGTTAAGCTACTCGTGGCAGGATTCATCAAGGAAGTCTTCCATCCTGACTAGCTCGCCAATCCTGTGCTCGTTCGCAAGAAAAACAACGAATGGAGAATGTGTGTCGACTACACCGACCTCAACAAACATTGCCCGAAAGATCCTTTCGGGTTACCCAGGATCGATCAAGTGGTCGACTCCACCGCTGGGTGCGCCTTGCTATGCTTCCTCGATTGCTACTCCGGCTATCATCAGATAAGCCTCAAAGAGGAAGATCAAGCCAAAACAGCGTTCATCATGCCCTTTGGAGCTTTCTGCTACAAAATAATGTCCTTCGGACTCAAGAATGCAGGAGAAACTTACCAAAGGGCCATACAGATGTGCTTTGAAAAACAACTTCATCGCAATGTCGAAGCTTATGTCGATGACGTCGTCATCAAAACAAGACAACGGGAGGAACTCATCGCCGACTTGGAGGAAACTTTCTCCAGTCTACGCGCTTTCCGATGGAAACTCAATCCTACTAAGTGCATCTTCGGAGTACCTTCCGGCAAACTCCTCGGGTTCATCATTAGCCATCGCGGCATTGAGGCCAACCCGGAGAAGATATCTGCCATCACAAACATGCAGGCTCTAGCCAGCATTAAGGATGTGCAGAAACTCACAGGCTGCATGGCCGCTCTCAACCGATTCATCTCGAGACTTGGAGAACGGGGACTACCCTTCTTCAAGCTTCTCAAACGCCAGGACAAGTTCAAATGGACGGAAGAGGTAGATAAGGCATTGACACAACTCAAAGACTTTCTGTCAAAGCCTCCTGTACTCACCGCTCCCTCGCCGAACGAGGACTTGCTCCTATACATCTCCGCTACCACCCATGTCGTCAGCACGGCAATGGTAGTCGAACGGTCTGAACCAGGCCACGCCTACAAGGTTCAACGATCCGTTTACTTCGTCAGCGAAGTACTCTCGGACTCCAAAACTCGGTATCCACCAATACAAAAGCTATTATATGCTATTCTGCTCACCTCCCGGAAGCTTCGCTATTACTTCCAAGAGCATAGCATCATAGTCATCTCCGACTTCCCGCTTGGTGAAATTCTCAATAATAGAGATGCCACGGGTAGAATCTCCAAATGGGCAGTCGAACTCGGGGCTCTTACTTTGAGCTTCAAGCCGAGGACAGCCATCAAGTCTCAGGCTTTGGTCGACTTCATAGCCGAGTGGACCGAAAATCAAATTCCAACTCCAGTTGAGCGACCAGAGCATTGGGTAATGTACTTCGACGGATCCCTCAAACTTGAAGGGGCCGGAGCAGGCGTCTTACTCATCTCCCCCAAGGGAGACCAACTCAAGTACGTGCTGCAGATATTCTAGGAAGCATCCAATAACGAAGCCGAGTACGAAGCACTGCTACACGGCCTTCGCCTTGCGATCTCCCTCAGCATCAAACGACTACTGGTGTACGGCGACTCCCTAGTCGTCATAAACCAGGTCAATGATGAGTGGGACCGCAACAAGGACAACATGGACGCTTATTGCAAAGAAGTCCGTAAATTGGAAAACAAGTTCTCCGGCTTGGAGTTCCATCACATTGTCCGCGACAACAACGTCGCTGCCGACGTCTTATCCAAAATGGGCTCAACTCGTGCAGAAGTTCCAGCAGGAATTTTCGTACACGAGCTACGCAAGCCATCCATACCTGAACAGGTCACACCGCCAGTAGTCCCGACTACTGACGGTTCTCGAGAGATCATGATGATAGATGTCGACTGGAGGACACCCTTCATCGACTACATCAAAGATCACCAGCTACCATCTGACAAGAATAAAGCTGAGCAAATCTCCCGGCGGGTAAAGAATTATGTTCTAGTCGTAGACAAGCTCTATAGGAAAGGCGCATCATCTGGAGTACTCATGAAGTGTGTTACTGTTGACGTCAGATTTCGTCATCAGTAGAATCGGCGTCAAAGAGGGAAGAAATCGAAAGAATACAGTTGGGAATCGGTCAAAAGGTGCTACAGTGTGGAATCGGTCAAGTGGCTTTTGCTTCGCTTCAGGTTCCCAATCGGCAGCCCTTTGAAGTGCAAAGGTTGTCAATTCTTCACAAAACAGCAACATGTGCCGGCTTACAAGCTGGTCACAATACCTCCAACATGGCCATTTGCCTGCTGGGGGCTCGACATGATTGGCCCGTTACCAACTGCGCCAGGAGGATTCAACAGAGTACTCGTGGCAATCGACAAGTTCACCAAGTGGATCGAGGTCAAACCAGTCACTTGCCCAAAGGCTGACCGAGTTCTCGACTTCTTGGATGAGGTCGTACATCGTTATGGTTTTCCCAACAGGATTATCACCGATCTCGGGTCAAACTTCAACAATCATGACTTCTGGGAGTATTGCGAGAACAACGGCATCGACGTCCGCTATGTCTCGGTTGCTCATCCGCGAGCCAACGGTCAAGTCTAGCGTGCTAACGGCATGATACTCGATGCTCTGAAGAAACGACTACATGACGTCGGCAACACCAAAGGTGGCCGATGGCTCAAAGAGTTACCTAATGCCTTGTGGGGCCTACGTACCCAACCGTGCAAGACTACGGGGCTATCACCTTACTTCCTGGTGTATGGCTCAGAAGCCATACTACCCGCTGACATCATGTGGCAATCACCATCCGTCGAACAATATGACGAAGAGCTTGCCATAGAAACACGGCGAACAGATATCGACAGTTTGGAAGAAGCAAGATGCGCAGCACTGGTGCAATCTGCCAGATACCTTGACGGTTTAAGGCGTTATCACGATCGCAACGTCAAAGAAAGATCTTTTAACTCGGGCGATATGGTCCTTAAGCGTATTCAAGACACATCAGGGTTGCATAAACTCAATTCACCCTGGGAAGGTCCTTACATCGTATCAAAGGTTACAGGACCTGGATCTTACAGACTCCAAGAGCTCTCAGGTGAACAGGTTCCAAACTCTTGGAATATAGAACACCTTTGTCGCTATTACCCGTAGCAGCACTCGAGTACTCACTTCCAGGCGACTACTCGGCATGGCTACTCGGTTATTAACTTCAAAGGGTGTTCGCTTCAATGCGCTATCAATACAACAAAGGAAACTCTTCATTATTGAACCAAGAGTACATCAAATTACATACGAGTACAAGAACTCAGCTCAACAAAGACTACAAGCAACTGCCTACTGGCAGGCTGCATTTAAGTCTCAGGCTTTTACTATATCACAAGGCCACTCAGGTCTGCTGACCGCAGGAGGGGCCTACACGCAAGGAAGCTGCGCAAAACGCAGCCACGCCCTGGTGTCCTACCCAAGGCACGTCCAGGTACTCCATTACCGCCATCACCAGGACAGCGGCAACGTCAAAACCGGGAAGACGCGCCTAGAGGGAACCAAGGCTGCTCTTTTGCTAGCCTTGCGAAGCCTATCTGCTCTACGGCCGCACCTCCACCATCTTTCAGAGCGGGATGAAGACCGCGGCACTCATTACCCATCACTCGCTGCGAGTTCCAGCGTGTACTCCACTGGATCAGTAGCTACGAGATGAGGCAGGCGATGAACCCTCCTACGAGGATTCTTCTAGCATCGCGGCTATCCCTACGAGCGCAAGAGCCTGTGGAGGCAAGGTGGCCTTAATCTACGAGGAATCTTCTAGCACCGGTGCGCTCTTTGCTGGCTCTCTACACTCAAACAGAAGCAACCGCAGGCAATCCATTGCTACTCAGGAGCTTGCGTTGGCTCGCCCACCAGATGGCTTTATTTATAGCCGAAAGCTTCAACTACCACCGGCCCAAGAGTTACTGTGTACCCGTGATCAATGAGTCTGACGACTCCTGACTCCACCCATGTGACTGCACTCATGCTGCAACAGACAAAGGAACATAGTACACCCGTGCCTCCGCAATGGACGAAAGAGCTCAGTACACCCGTACGGCAACAAAGGACAGCTGAGTACAGTACATCCGTGTCCCTCAGAAGACGAGTACTCAAAACAGCATTACGACTACTCGATACTTGGGACTACTACAAGCCAAGTTTTACCTACACGACGGGGGCTCCGACTACTCCGATCCTGGGACCTAAGGTCGGGCGAGGCGGAGTTCCACCCGCGAGGGGTCGGACGCCTCCGACCCCAGGACTCGGGGTCGGACGAGGCGGAGTTCCACCCGCGAAGGGTCGGGCGCATCCGACCCCAGGACTCGGGGTCAGGCGAGGCGGAGCTACTCCCTCAAAGGGTCGGGCACAGAAGAGTTGCACCAATTCGGGATTCAACATTTTTTCAAGACAAACGAACCCCAAACTCCAAAATCTTGATATTCAAAAGTATCAACATACTTGGTACAAGAACAAGAGTACACACAAAAAGCTCAAAGTTCTTCTAAGGAGACAAACTCCGACATCTTAGCTGCAATGGGCTCCGCCTCCTCAAGGTACTGCGCATAGGCCTCCTCTGTGCAGTTACGAGCCACGCCATCACCAGCTGCCACCAAGTCTACCCTCGGGTAGTAGGACTTCACAACTGCAAGCACCTGTTTGCAAACAGTCCTGCAAAGTCCTGCTACTTTACTCGGGGCAGCTCTTAGTCGCTCCACTAGCGATTGCGGCCCTGCGCCTTCCACGGGGGCTATGGCGTTCACCAAATCTTCGGCCGCTCCAGACAGTTCTTGGAGTTCACCACGAAGTCGTCCCAAGGTCTGGGCATAATCCCTGCACGCCACCATGGCCATGGCAAGCATCACACCGTTCTGCATCTTTCGATCCCGCTGATACTCGCATGCAGCTTCTGCTTCAGCGAGCGCTGCTCGAAGATGTTCGGTTTCATTTGCCACTCGGTCATGAGCGTTCCTCCAATCAATGACTTGGTTCCTTGCAGATGCCTCCTGTTTCTTGAGCTCTACAAAGCAAAAAGAACTCAGGCCACCGCCAACTACAGTTGGACACACCCAAAGTAGTCGCAATGCTTACCTTGATACTTCTTGTTCAAGGATTTATAGCGGCTCTCGAGTTTCTCCTGCAGAACGGCGTGATCTGCGCGCTCCACGGCAAAGGATTTTGCCCCGACTTCATGAACCCGAAGCGCTTCTTTCAGTCGGGCGCACTCTTGCTCCAGCTGGTGGTTTCTGTCCTGAAAAGGTCCGAGTACGTCGTAAGTTTCACGCTTCACGACTACTCGGGTCCTGTAGTAACATCAGCAATATCTACCTGGACGCCCCGGAACACATCCATGGCCCTCTGGAGCTCCAAATCAGAAGGCGGGCTGAGTACTGGCCTTTGGGTACTCTCCACAAGAGGAACTATACCCAGAGCAGCACCTACAACATTCACCATATCAGCTACCGACTACAATCACAAAAACAAAATACAGGCATTTACCTGGAGTAGTCGCTTGCTTGGATTTCTCAACTACAGCCAGCACTCCGCCAGAGGACGAGGACAGGCAGGCACTTCCCGAGCCTGATGCAGCAGCGGGCTCCTTTACTGAGCTAATCACGTCTTGAAGCATCGACATCGTAGCTCCAAGACGACCCGGGTCAACCTCGGGAACTTCTTCAACAATCATGTCCTCAAAAGGAATAGATGATGTGGCCAAAGGGTCCGGTACTACCCCTGTTTCTACAGGGATAGTTTCCTCTGCATCCCTGTACCGCCAAAGTGTTACTACATGATTTCCAGACAATGCAACATCGTTCAAAAGGACAAGGGAGCTCACCGGGTTGAACGTGGCGGCAGTCGCACACGTTTCTTCTCGGTAATAGGCGGCCGAGTACTCGGAGCTGCAGGAACGGCCGCCGGTGCCGTTTTCTCACCAAGACCTACAAAACCAACGTCAAGACTACAGTACTACTCAAATGACTACATTTGACAAGGACAGCGCTTACCGCTGGCGATCACATTTGACAACAAGGTGCCAGTAGCAAGTACTGGTGACACCTCCTTTGCCACTCCAGCAGGCAGCCCTAGAACCGTCTGATCAGCAATAGGCGGCATGGCAGCTAATGGAGTTGCCCCGGTTAACTCGGGGGCTACCACAGCTGTTGACGGCACTTTCTCCGGCAATGTGTCAACGGCCACCTCACCGACTTCAGGGTCGGACGCGGCTATCTCCTCAGAGACAGTCTCATCTACAGCCTTCATGAACCAAGACATGATTCACCACATCAATAAAAGCATCTCAAGTTCATCAGTAACATACAAGTTATTGAGTACATACCTTGGTACCCCGAGACTTCTCAGTGGTTGCAACATACTTAGCTGCAGCCATCTTGCGGACTACTCTGCGCCTCTTGACAGGAGGAGAAGGTTCGTCCTCTGATTCCTCAACGGCGGCTTCTGACTCTTCTTCCGACTGTGCCACATAGCCGTCAAGTACTCGGGACTTCTAAACAACAAAATGGTGTCAGTAACAAGAATCACAAGTTAAAAGAAAACAAGTCAGGAAGGAAATACTTACCACCTCTGGCTCGTACCAGGATTCATACTAGCGAAGGGCCGCAGGGATTACTGGTACTCCCTGATAGTTCCTGAAAAATTTTGCCAGCAGTGCCTCCACGTCATCGTCGGATATGTCCTCCTCAGACATACGCGATGGATCTTTCAGACCTTTGTACTCACTTCCCGGGTGAGCGCGTTTTTGAAGCGGCTGGACCCTTCCTTTCAGAAAGCTGGCTGCCATGTTGATCCCAGTCAGACTGAGTGCTTTCAACTCGGTGATCTGCTGCATCTGAAGATCAAGCTCCGGGGTATCTTCAGGCTCGCTTATCAAGTTTTCCGCATGCTTGGGCGCGTGACCAGTCACCACAGGCAAGCGAGGATCATGGTTCCCGATGTAGAACCATCTTTTCTTCCAATCCCCATGGGAGTCAGTCAGATTGTACTCAATATATGCACTCGAGTTCCTAAGTTGGAACCCGGCGCCTCCAAAGACCTCCGTCCGCTGGGCACTCGGCTGAGGCTTGCAACGGAACAATTTCCTGAATAGCTCGAGACTTGGAGGTACTCCCAGGAAAACTTCGCACAGATGAACAAACATAGCCATGTGCAGTACTCCATTGGGATTCAAGTGGACGAGCTGAAGGTTATAGTACTCGAGAATACCTCTGAAGAAGTCGGAGGTAGGCACGGCCAGTCCCCTTTCCACGAAGTGAGCAAGCATCACCGTCTCCGCCGGGTGTTCCTCGAACTGCCACGCATTGGGAAATGCGGGGCGCCACTGCACGATTTCCTTCGGCTGAAGGAGCTTGGCATCAACCAGTGCCTGGACTCCCTCTTCCTTCATCACTGAGTGTTGCCAAGTTGCCCCAGGTGGTGGCGGAGCAGTTTGGTTCGTCGGCCCCACTTTCGGTGCCGGCAGCACCAACTCCTTCCCCTTCTTGGATCTGATCTTGCCCATCGCCGGAGCCTTGCCTTGGGTCTTCTCAGGCTTCTTACCCATCTTCTTGGAGCGCATCCGCTAGGCCTCAACCTCAAGTTAAGAGGTTTCCACTCGGATCTAAGCAGCAATGGTGGAGGCGGCGGCACTGGCGGCGGTGACACAGCGAGTGAAGGCACAAAGGATAGAGGAAGAAAACAGATCTAATGCCCGTGAGGCGTCACAGCAACCGAAAAGGGGGCTTTCCAGATTTATCTACACCGGCTCCAGATTCGACGCGTTCAGTTGCGCAACGGACAGATTAAAATTGCGTATTAATCGCAATAAACACCCAACGGTTACTACATTCAACGGATTGCTGACCACTTCAACGATAGGAATCGCCTAAGTGCTCGGGGGCTACGGGTACCGTACCCGTTGGTCAGTTTTTTCTTTTTCAAGATCTCCGAGGGTAAAATGGGCAAAAGCTGATTTGACCCTAAGCCTGAGTCTTCGACTCAGCCTAAGGCTCGGGGGCTACTCCATATGGAGTGCGATTGACATCACACTACCATATAAAAGCTACTCGGGACGGAGACAACTCGAAGCTGAAGAAAGAGTACCTTCCAGCCACGTGACAGTACTCGGGTACTTCAGTCCACAAAACTACTCGGGTAGTGCCTGCAGCGCCCAAGACTATGGCGCACGACTACAAAGTACTCGGGGGCTTGTCGGGACTACTCCCTGGACCCACGAGTAGGCCTTGGACAGCCCACTATGGGACGTACTCGGACGTGATCAGAACAAGGATGGGCGTATCCTATTCGGACTAGTCTTGTATGTTTATGGAAAACTACTCGGGTTGGTTCCGAGTAGAACTCTTTAATAGTACCCGACTAGGACTCAGACTTGTAACCCTGCCCGCCCGGGAATATAAGGCCGGGCAGGGACCCCCTCAAAACAGATCCCTCAGGACCAGAACACACATCAATACAAACCAACACACAGGACGTAGGGTATTACGCGATCTAGCGTTCTGAACCTGTCTAAATCGTGTTCCTTGCGTCACCATTGATTCCTTGATTCTCGACGACCCTTACCGCATAAAAGACCACCTAGGGTACCCCGGGTACCCCTAGGCGGGTTGCCGGTCTAAAACACCGACAACGCCGTCATCGCTGCTCCGGCTAGCCGAAGCATAGTTTCACATGGAGGATCTTCAACGAGGGTGGAATGATATGTAGGAAGTCCAAGAAGAAGACTGGCACCAAAGATGTCACCATCACAGGGCTTTCACCTGATGATTTTGTTGACACCAAAAATGTGTTGACGCAAAATCCTGGTGGTGGTGGACCCTGCATCACCACATGAGGACCTGGGAGATCTGCTTAACTCCAGTGCAGAATCCAAATCGGCGCGCGTGGTGTTCGCGAGCGTGCCAGTCAGTTTCACCATTCAACTGACAAGGAGATGATAGTCGTTGTGAAGTTCGAGGCAACCGGTCGATCAGGCTGATATAATCCTGGCACAATAGCGATAATGGTGCAACAAAATAAATCATCACAAATATATCGGCTGTGAAGCCGATTCCAATACCTTGATGAATGCGAGTGATTCATCGGCCATCCAGCTGATTTAATATAATTTACAATAACCATCAGCCATACGGCCGATAGAAAATACGATGTTGTTGAGTTACAATAACCATCAGCCATCCACCATAGCTAGAGCCACAAGCCGATGAGATCTAAACTAACGTCACCACCAATACTTCTAGGTGAAACCACATCGATGCGCCCGGTTGCAGTCTAGAAATATTTAGCAGGACGTTAATCTGAACCCCGCTAGCCGATGAATCCAATCACAACGGAACTTACTGCCAGCAACACTCAAAGGATGGCCAAGATCAAGATGCAACAGGCTATTAAAAATAGATCTATCGTCTATTCCGACAGAATTAATAACAATTAATATGTCGTAAACGGCAAGACGATAGAACAGATAAATATCAGCCGATGCAAGCTTAATTAAGGCGGGATAACTGGTGAATACCGTAGATCGAGACAGAAGCGATGTGCCGTAAGTCACAGATCCAAGATACTCGATAACTGGTAGATGAAACTAGACGAAACCGCAGCGATGTGCCCGGTGGTTAAAGCCTAGAACACCTGGTGACGGAACTTGCAGCTCGCTGGAGATCGAGGTCGATGCAGCCCAGCTTGCTAGAAGGAACTCGTCGAGAAGCTACATTACTCCTACTCCTAATGCAATGGCGTGAAGCCGAAAAGGTAAATAGAAAATAAATGTGTTGTATATTGATCGTGTGATGATTTTACAATGACCGGAGGTACATATTTATACTCTGAACTAACAACTCCTAGAAGGAACCGTATCAAAACTACCTGATACGAAATATCTAAACAAAAAGAAATATTAAGATACACGGACTCTAACTTTCCTTACATAAAGTCCTAATTAATTAAACTTCCTTTTTCATACTGCTATCAGGTCCTTGTTCCTTCTTTCTTCCACACGTGAACCTTTAATATGCCTTGCTTGTTTCAGCCAACTTGCATGTATATGTCAGATTTTTCCTTGATCAACTTACATATTGATTAGGACCTTCCAATATATATACGCATGCAGAGACTAGTCGCATATGACACCGATGGCCTCATATTCCGTATTAAGGGATTCGATTAAAATCTGGTATCAACACAGCCCCCAGTTTCGAAGTATGAAGGCTTCATGTTCCGAAACTAATTATAGAAGTCCGAAACTAATTATAGAAGTCTGATGATTCGGTGCCAACAGATTTACCATGGAGCCGAAGCACGGCACAGATCCATGTGCACGAAACAGCAGGACGTGCAGCCAACCGGAACAGCAGTAGCCTCACAAGCCTGACGGCCAGGGCTCCACACCGGAAACAGCGTCGCCCGCTGCCAAGACCGGCAGATCCGCCCGGCAACAGCCACGCCGCCGCCAACCACGGTTAGCGGCGACAGCCGAGCACCGCCATAGGCAGCTGCAGCAGCCTGCACCCGCCGGCGTGGGGCGCTGCCACAGGCAGCCGAAGCAGCTGCAACCGCCATCACCCGCCGGTGAGGGGGCGCCGCCGCGAGACCCAGCGCCGCCACTAACCACCAGATCCGGAAGTAATCAGCCGACCAAGAACGGATCCGGCGATCCCGGCATCGATCTGCTGTCACCCGAACAAGGAGAGAAGAGATGGGAGAAGGAGAAGGGGAGGGAGTGGAAGCTGCGGCAGCCACCGCTTGGGGCCGTCGCTGGCCACCGCCACTGTTGTTGCCGTCAACGTGGTGGGCGGCAGCGCGGCTGTGTCGCCCCCATGTCGCCACTCCGAGACGATGCGGGGGAGAGACGAAGCGTTTCCAGGAGTACTAGCAAATGTTCCAGCTGTGCATTCCATGTTTTCTCAAACTAAATTTAGTTGAACATGACACTTGTTTTTCATGTGTGGTTGAGAGCTTAAATAAACAAAGTATCAAGTATCAGACAGATATTGGAAGTTCTAATAGAAGCCATTGAACCATATTGGTTGCAAAGTAATAATACCATGTTAAGGGAGTTGTCAGTGATCGATGACTAGAAAGATATGCGTGTGTTGGACTAGGTTTCTTAGAAATTTCTAAAGTTGTAACTAGATTTTCTACAAGATTGGAAGAGGAGCTTGTTCGTTCCCGTGCTACTGTCAGAGCCAGCAAAAAGGATGGCACTAAAGCTCTCTTCCGACAATTGATTCGCCGGTTCCCCACCCTCTAGTAGCCTCACTGATGCCGGAGCCCGGAGGGAGAGGGGAACCAGCCTCTAGGTGTTGCGTACATAGCCTGCTAGGTTTGGTCGATCTAGATATTAGGGTCTATATTTCTTCTCCAGCATATGAGAGGATTTGATCCTTGGTGCTCGTCTCCGGTGGATGCTTCGGTGATGGCCTCGACTTCGATGATGCACTAATAAGGTTTGATCTCCCTTCGGATTGAATCCTTATTATTGTTTCTTCTCAAGCGGCGGCGTCATGCGGTTGCTCATCCCCAGCAAGGAGCTAGCGATGATGGCAGCCCAACCTTCCCCATGCTGCGAAGTGGGGAGAGATCTCATTGTCCCCTCCAATGGATGTCAGTTTCTACTCGACGGTGCTTTGCATCAGTGCGCTTAAAACCTCGTTTGGTTCCACGGACTAAAATTTAGTCCCCGTCACATCAAATGTTTAGATACTAATTAGAAGTATTAAATATAGACTTACAAAACCAATTGCACAGATGGAGGTTAATTCGCGAGACGAATTTATTAAGCCTAATTAGTCCATGATTTGATAATGTGGTGCTACAGTAACCATTTGCTGATGATGGATTAATTAGGCTTAATAGATTCGTCTCACGAATTAGCCTCCATCTGTGTAATTAGTTTTATAATTAGCTCATATTTAGTCCTCCTAATTAGCATCCAAAGATTCGATGTGACAAGTACTAAACTTTAGCTCAAGAATCCAAACACCTTCTAAATGTTCTTCCTCTCCTGGTTCCAGTGGTTCTAGTGGTGGGTGACAGTCGACGCGTGTTCATTACTTCAATGTAACGTGATGGGAGACCAGTGGGTCTGGCTCTTGGGACATATCCAAAGCTTGGTGTCCCCTGTTGGTTTGGTGTGAGGTCTTTGCTATATATGGTGCTGGTGTTTTTCGATGTTTGTTCACAATTGATGCCTGTGGAAGAACTTGTGCTCTTCTTGCATTGTATTTTCTTGTTTGTGTAGGGTTATTTCTGTAATTTGGGGATGTGCTCTAATTTTAATATAACTCTACTTCAAAAAAATAAATAGGCTTACATAACTTGTACAATACTTATGTAGGAATATTACGCCCTTCTCTCTTTGGGGGCATCACTCAGAGCTCACATGGCGGAAGGCCTTATTGGCGGACCCATGTAGAGCCCAACGAGAGCACATCCTCCACCTTATTTTTTTACTTCAACTCAATATTTAGGTGGGTTGCTTTAGCTATGCATGAGTGGCTTGCCTTGTTAAGCATTGACAACCGTGGTTAAGATATAGTACGCATATCTTCGAACCCGGCGGCTCATACGGCGACTCAACGTTACCTCCCTTGGCTCCATTGATATTGGGCTAAATTGGAGTTTGATTCCTGGAAAGGTATTATACCAAGTTACTATTTAAGAAAACGTGTGTGACGTACAACTATATCATATATTATGAGTTATCCTTGCACAACATCTGTCAAAATCAAAGAGGCCACTAGTACAATTCACGGCATGTTTCCAATGAAATCCGACTGCGTACACGCGTACAATTTTTTGCATTGGTCAGTCATCAGCACCAGTGTACCACCGATGCACATCACTAAACGGCCGGTATGTGCACTTAGACAGAATTAAAGCCAGTGGGTGTTCAACTTTGCAATTACATGGTAACATGTGGGCCAATGCTAACAAGTACTTATTTTTTTTAAAAAAATGAGCTTCTTCTAAAGTCAAAAGCTGAGGTGGCGAGGCAGAGGCGAAGGCAAGGGCTCAGGCTTGCCTGTTAGTATTATGCTTGGTGGAGAATTTGGGCCATTGGATCAGAACAATAGACGGCCTAAAATTTCAAGTACTCGACGGACTTGGAAGGATGAAACACCCGAATACACATCCCCCTTTTTCGAAAGAGATTCAGTTCGTGTAGTCATCTAACAAACAATGCACAGGATTGCAAGATCTTGTCACACTGAAGCAGAAATGTCCATTCAGATTTTACTGCTTACCACTTTACATTACACTGTTACAGCTACTAGAACTTGGACACACAGAAGGCCTGGATCCCATGCAAGTGTTATGGCCACGGCAACTTGGCAGCTGGCCTCATCTACACCGTCAGCAGGGAATCCAGTGGTGCATGCCTTACCTTGGCTTGGCACTTGAGCCCAGTTTGGGGAGAGCTTCTAGCAGTGTCAGCTACTCCAACAAGCCCCAAATAGAAGCCCTCCCAAAGTGGCAAATTTACAGATAAAACTTGTACATTCCATGAAACAAACATTAGCATCCAGTGCTTTCAAACAAAAGACACCATCACATGGGCCGACTGATGACATTCCACAGGGTGGTTTCTATGATTTGCATGGTGCAGACATTGCCCACCTTGATCCCATTCTCTAGGCAGAAATTCTTCCAGCCTCCGACCAGCTGGAAGCAGGTCTGGTACGGGTTTAGGCGCACCTGCCAAGACTTGCATTAAGAGCTGGTGCATTTGCATGAAGAGAAATGACCTCATCATCAGTACTAGGAAGGATGGTGCGCTATGCTGCTCCTATTTTGGCACCCCTTGTTTCTTGGTTTTGCTAATCACTGATCGTTAAAGAAGATTGTGTAAGCATAAATTAATAATAAACCAGCCAGAAACATCTGCTGAAAAGACTACCAAAGAACCACTCAGAGCAGCCAGTTCGGTACATTGGCAGAAGCAAGATGCAGAAGATGCATCAGGTTTGTAAGTTTTGCAGGATACGAAACCCACCAAAAATGTTGTTTCCAATGAAAACTCAAATTTGAGTCAACTCCTTTTTCCATCGGTACTATATCTATATGTGAAAGAAACAATATTTACATACATATAACCTTTGGAAAACTAAAAGCTAAGAATGCTAATCAGAAGGCAAAAGAAAAAAATGATTCACAAAACGTCTCATCTTCCGGTGGCCTTAAAAAATATTATAGGAACAACCCAAGCTGAAATTGACAAACTACATAGGGGATGAGAAAAATTAAATTACTGCATCACTATGCCATATATTAACAAAATCAGCTAACAGATTCAAGGAATGCATGCATCGTAGGAGGATTGTAAGCAAAACTCCAGTAAATGTGAACATATTACGTTGCCTTTATAGAACAACACCCAGTTGATTAACTCCTTTGTAACCTCTTCCCAGGCTATATCCATCCATTCTAGTATTTTAGAGATACAACACAGGTACACGTACACAACAGAGTTAGAACGGCAATAACCTAGATGGCTAAGCAGCCGTACAATTGAAAGGCATAGTATTTTAGTTTTAGACAGACATATAGCATTCTTGTTTGAAGGAAAATTCAGGGACATGAAGAACAGAGATCTTCTATTGGCAGCTAAAAAGGAAAGGAAGAAATAATCAGGCGATAAATTGAATGCACTTCGTCAGGCAGTTAGGAAACTGAGGTATTATTTCAGTCTCAGTGACAGATTCATATATGGAAAGTCATATGAAACTTGCACAAAACTTATTGCCAGGCAACCAAGAAACTTGCTGCATTGCTTCGTTGACCATATAGCTTCAGAATGGCAGGGCCTATGATAAAGGAAGAAGGAGTCAGTGGCGGGCTAGAGGTGAATGTATCAGCCAAGAGCGTGTTGCGGCCGCCGGGCCTTTGCCTCACCATTACCGTGGCCGTGATCGCGGCCGACGCTCGACCACCACCACGTTCACTGCTCATGGCAGGACGCTCCCATCACCGCGTGCTCACTGGTCACAAACAAGATGCCGGAGCCAGCCGGTGAGATAATGGATCCGACGACGCCCACGCAGGGAACTCGTCATCCCTCTCGTCGCGGAGCCCATTGAGGAGCCCGTTTAGGGGAGGGGAGGGAGAAGGATCCCTACGCGGCTGTTGCTGCGCCCTTGTGGACTTGGGAAGGGAAGGCAGAGAGGAGCCCGTTTTGCGCCGACGCGTGGGGAAGGTTGCCGTGATGATGACGGTGGGGATTAGGAGCCCGGTAGGAGACGGCAAGCGTGTGGATGTGGCGAGAGAAATCGAGAAACATGTGGATAGGACCCACACATATCAATTTCTTCTCGAGGCACCGCCGAAACTGCTGCCACGTCACGCTCGTACAAACAGTAAAAACGCTTGTCGTCGCTAAAGTAACAAAGGTCTCCGGAGAGCTGTAATTTAGCTGAGGTACTCCCTCCGTCCCAAATTGTAAATTATTTTGGTATTTCTAGATTCATAATTTTTACAATATACTTAGAGATAAGTGTACATCTAGATAAATCGCAAAATCTATAAAAATGCTAAAACGACCTATAATTTAAGATGAATGGAGTAGTATATATATTCAGCCCATACTAGCATCATGCAGAATGCACTTCAAGAAGGAATTTGTTCCGGCTATTCTACAAGCTAAGGATCGTTTTAAATCTCCAATGACCACCCAATGGCTAGAAACAACTGTGTAACTTTATGTTTTTCTTTAATCCATTCTTTGTTTCTTAAGTTTTCCATGTACTCTTCTTTCTTTTCCTATTTAATATATCATAATCAGTAGCGGGGCAAACCCTCCTGTTTCCTATAAAAGAAAACATGCATACATATATTTATCAGTAATTAAGCACCAAATAAAAATGCAACTTCATGTCTCGACATTCAGAAACGTAAGCTAGTCAGCAGAAGTCTTTGCATGCATATACAACAACAAAACCTTTTTAAAGGTTTGCATGCATATCTTAGCAAAATTTCAGTTAAGAATTTTGCCAAAAGTTGGAACATGTTTATCCTATTTATAACTTTTTACTACATCAATAGAGAAACAGTTGTGCTTACAAGACATCCTGCACAGATTGGAAAATAAAACACAGAGCAAACACAATTAGAGCCGGTCTCCAACCAGACTACACAAGAACGGGCCATCTCTTAACAGGTCACAGGCGATTTGCACCGCGCCATCATGCAGAAAGCGAGGAAAGGGCATAAACGCGTACCATGAAGAAGGAGTTGGGGGACTGGACGAGGCGCTTCTACTATGAAATTCCATTTTGGATGATTTTTTAATTCTAGTTCTGCTGGAACAGAAGAGAAACGTTTCGCTTGGTTTTTGAGAAGAAACAAAATAAGCAAACCTTTCAGCAGGTTCCGTGGTTTTTGAGAAGAAATAAAAATAATGCACCCATTCCAAACACAGTGCTTAAAATTACTCATTTAGACGGAAAAAATATTTTCACCATCGAACACAACCGCTAGTGGAATAATTTGACCACCATTCGTAAGAAACGGATGCAGAATGCTGTTTTAGAAACATTTTAGGTATATAAGTCGGAAATTATGTGATTGAAAGATTCACTGTCCAATCAAGCTCTATATCAGAAAGTTAAATTTTGGACTGAGTCCCAAACCATTACAGTGAAACATAATTTTAGTCTGAGAGCACTAGAAGTGCCAACAACCTTAATTTTTAACCTTGGCCACATCAGGTTGCTCTCTAACTTACTAAATCTGCGAAACTAAGCAAGTAAAGTCCAAGCATTTAGGTTCACAAATGACAAAAGTAGGGCATCAACAGACAGGACCTCCCTCAAGTGTTCAAGTTAAGCACCAAGATAACATTTACTCTATAAGCCAGCTTGTTGATAAACCTGTAATCTGCACATTCCATGATAAAAGAACAACAACAATCTGTTCCTAGCTTATTGACGTGCGACGTGCCACAGGGTGGTTTCAACAATGCTGATAGTGCAGACATCACCAACCTTGATCTCATTCTCCTCGCAGAACCTCTTCCAATCCAGACCCCGAACATAGTGGCTGCTATTCTTGTTGGGGACAACAAGCACCTGCCAAGACCTGGTGCTGCTCATTGAGGTCTTCAGCGTGATGGTGCAAGGTTCCCGTAGTCCAATTGCATCACAAAAGGCATATGGCAAATACTGCGAGAATACCAATAACGAAATTGGTCAGAAACTGACTTCTATAAGCAATCATCAACAATCCATGTATCATATATAGAGGATGACTACTCAGACTTCTGAATTCTAGTTTGATCATGTGAGGTTTGGTAAGTCAAGACCTGATACTACGTCAAAGTAAGTACTTTGGTATATTGATTTGTTTGCTCTTGTGATGCATACATATAGTATCAGTAATTAAATAGGCAAATGAAACTGTTGGAACTGCATTTAGAAATGTAAGCTTGTTTGCAGAAGTGCTATATTGTAGTAACATCGCAGTTTCTATTCTTGATAAAAACTGAAACGAGTTTATCCAATTCCATACTTGCTCATATAGATAGATTAATGGTTGTGCTTACAAGATATTTTTCAATTGCACTGTTATTGATCTCCTTCTTTATCCAAGCTGGCGGTCCAATCTCAAAAACACATCTTGTTTTTGGCGACACCTTCTTCGAAGAAGTCATCAAGCCTTCTGGACTCTTTTGTCCTTCACTAATTGACACGTCATTCTTCCTCTTAGGCTTGCTACGGCATAATTTTCTACTAGAAGAAGGACTGGCCTGCTGCATTTGAATATATGTTAATGTTGATACTTGAAAGATAAAGGGGTAAGTGCTTCAGTGCTTAACTCAAATAGTAAACTTGTTCATTTTTACCTTATTATGTGTGATAACGACATGCCACAGTGTGGTTTCAATAATGTTGAAGGTGCAGATGTCACCTTCCTTGAGACTGTTCTCCCGATAGAACATCATCCAACCCCTCACAATAACGAAGCTGTTGTTCTTGCATGGGAAACCACCAACCGTTCATGATTCCGTACTGTTCATTGAGGTCTTGAGTGTGATTGTGCAAGGTTCCAGTAGCCCAATTGCATCACAGAAAGATTTCGACAGAGACTGCAACAATTGCAATAATGGTTTCAGTAAGCATTATCATAATGGAATTAATAATGACTGCTAGATGTAAACTTAATTTCTTTGGATTCGATAATAGATCATGAATGCAGACACATGAAAAAAATCTACGGAACATCTGATATCATCAACTCCAGCACTTAAATATATTATAAGTAGTTAGAGCATCAAATGATCAAATGAACATGTTGATCTATTTTTTCATAAGGAAATGAAAGCTAGCAGAAGTCTCATACTCTTGTTGAGCATATGATTTTATCTTGTTTATTAGAGAAATAGTTGGGCTTACAAGTTTCTTTCTGAGAGTGCAGGTGTTGATCTCTTTCTTTATCCATGATGGGGGTCCAATCTCATAGACAGCAATCCTCTTTGATGCCTCGTTCATGGAAACCGTGGAGCCTTTTGGTTTCTTTTGTCCTTCCCTACTTGGCCAATCCTTCTTGCTCTTATGGTTCCTAATGGACTCAGATGGTGCTTCCTGCTGCTTAGCTGTATGTGGTAATGTCGATGCTTGATGAGAAAACAAGAGAGATGGACTTCAGTATTCACCTCGCATTCATAACCACTGCTAACAGATTCAAAAACTACCATAGAAGGATTTATCTTTTGTTCAACTTGCTGAATTCTGATGTCCTTGTCTTTGGACTCTCTCTGGAATCCATCAGGGCCAAACACTCTGACTGTGAAAACCATGTTGCCTTCGTACTTCAGCAGCAGAGCATTAGCTTGAGTGACGTCATGAGACACAAGAACCTATGACCAGCCACCTCTGAGAAACAAGTTTGACTCATTCATCTCGAGCTCAACACGACAAATCTTCCCAAGGGAGCCAATAACCATGGCCATACGACTGTTCTTGTGCTCTTCAGGGATGTAATGTTCCACAAACTTAGCCGGTATTAGCTGCAAGAACACATAAAAAGGGGTAAAGTTAGACCGTGCTATCTAATCAGAGAAAATAGGATGGGAAAAACGAATTAGCAACAAAAGTCTATGTACCATCTTTTCCATGAAATCGTGTGGAAGCACACTGACGAACTGCGGCCTATGGGAAACATCTTTGCTGCTTGTGGTTGCTTCTGAAGAAAATATGAGTTACAAGAAATTAGTTTGAACTGAATTTAGGAGTTATTGGCACTAGGTAACTAGAAGTCGAGGATAACACTTAATCCTAATTAGTTAGAATTGATCTTCTTGCAAGCTTCCTTATTGATCTAATTTTGCTATATGAATTACATGATCATTTGTCAGTGAGAATCAGCTCTACTTTTGAGGACTCTAATATTGCAATATTACAACTTAATGTTTCAGTGCCCAAGCAGATCACATTCAGGTGAAGATCCTAATTTTATTTTCTTTGGGACTTTACAGCATATGAACATTTACACGCGGAATCCTTTTTTACCAGTAGGTGGAGGTGCTGAGGCCCCTGATACAACCGCTGGCATCGAACGCCTTGAGGGTCAGGATGCCGCCGCCGTGGTGCTGGAGGACCAAGAACCACCTGTCCCCAACGCTGAATGCGGCCGCGATCTCCGGCCACCCGCGCCCCAGGAAGGCGCCGTCGCCGTCCCGCCCGGCCTCGACACGCCAGACCTTGACCTTGCCGCCGGACGGGCCGACGACGCGGGCCTCCCCGGTGCCGATCCCCTTGGCGAGCTCATCCGGAATGCGCTGCGAGTGTAAAAGATGCGTCATTTCCGCGACCGGCGTCCATCCTGATCGAGAGCGCGGCGGATCAGCTGCGGCGTCGGCCTTATCTGACTGTCGCAGGAGAACTGGAGCAGCACCCTAAGGTGCTTGGCACTGGCGGCGACATGGTTGCCGGACGACGCCATTGCCGGGGACGTGGACGAAGGTGTGAGTGAGCCTCTGGCTGAATGTCTGCGGCGGCGTGGAAAGTGGGTGTTGTTGGGTAGGCAGTAGGCTAGCTGAATGGCCCCAATGTCTAGTGAATTTGAGTTTATTGGGTTCAGCTAGAAAAATCTGCTGTGATATCAAAAGTTGGATTTTTTTGTGTGTTTGGAGGTGGAACGAGAAAAGTATTCTACATGTCTTATCTTTAATCGTTCTAAAATTTTGAGGTGTATAAACCAAATGCAGGGACGCACACAAAACTCATGCAAAAAGTTTATTAAAAAAAGGGGAAAAAGTCACGCCGAAAATTGGTATTATGGTTTATAATTTCTAGTCACTCGCAGAACATTCTCAACTAATGGTCTTACACAATCAATCCGTATAAGGAAACACATTTAGTGTCACCAATGTAATATAACATATATTTAGGAACACAAAAATGGACATTTTTTTAATGTATAACAAAGTAGTATGATAAGATTTTTTTTTCTTTTTACTTGATTGCCAACCTTAAGGGTATAGGAGCCATTACAATTTTCTTGCTTTAGAAACCTATCATTACTAGTCACCTATTTGTAACCATACCATTACAAATTTCCTTTAGTTTGAAATATGGCATGCTATACATGTTTGATGCTCCTAGTATTGTTGTATTCAATACATACCTTTCTTCATATCTTCCATGGTCGAACAACAACTGGTCCACCTCATTGATCTACTGCTGCGTGAACTCTAGCAGCCCCGCTAGGGAGGGAGGTCAAAGAGTGCCGTTTCCGGTGGCGACATTATTGTGTCATCAATGTAATATTAGATATATTTTGTAATATGTAAATGTGTTTTTTACATGTATAACAAAAGTACTATAATACAATATATTAATGGTCAAATTACTATGATAAGATTTTGTTTTCTTTTTATATGGTTCATTAGGATTTGAAAAGGTTTAAAGCTTTACAATTTTTTTGCTAAAATTTAGTCAAGTCATATGCCACGGTGTATGAAATCTATATAGTTTAGTGTATGAAAACTATAACAATGGACTACAATTCAGATTTTGTAGCAATTGGTGATATACTTATAAAGATTCTTCTATATCCTAATGTGAATTTGAAAAATAGAGGAGTGATGTATGAAATAGGAGAAAACACATAATTTTGAGGATTGTTGATGTGTAAGCACAGGAAAAATTGAAACCGCAGGAAGATATTTATTTTTGCATACACGGGCAAGAATGATGGTTCTGGGTGGAGCTCACTACCAACTGCATTAGTTTTGACCTTCATATTTTGTTGTATTCATTAAAAATACATAACCTTGTTATTTATATGCAACATTCCTCTTCTTAAGTGTCACGAGCGAAAAAAATCGAAATTGTGGTGTTTGGGAAAGTGAAAATACTGTTGAAAAAAAAAAGCAGCCTTGCGAATATTTTCCAATCACGTCGGTTCTTGTTATGGGCAACGAAAGTGATGCTCCCAACTGTGAATCGCTCTCAAATTTGCAGACTTTTCTCTAGAAAGATACATAATAAATTGATTACTTTATGACGATTGTGATTATGAGACATAACTATATGACAGGTTGATCGCCAACCACCTTAAGGGTTAATTCGATAGGTGCAATTACAATTTTCCAACTTTGGAAACCCACCATTATTATTCACCTACAGAAACTTACTTTGGTTTGAAATATGTCATTTTATACTTGTTTGATGCTCCTGTGATGCTGTCTTCGACACATACCTTTCATCTCATCTTCCATGGCCGAACTATAACAGGTCCACCCCATCTGCAGCCCCTCAATCTATGGCAACCCTACAGGAGAGGGAGATCGAAGGAGTGTCAACGTCGATGGCAATATCATTAAGTGTCATCACTGTCACATTAGATATATTTTGTAACATGCAAAATGTACTTTTACATATGTATAACAAAGTGTTATGACACAAATTTGATGTGTCTCCCAAGCCGGATAGAGGTTGGTGAATAGGATGCCTATCAACCCGAAGATAGATGTCTTCGAGAGCACACAGGAGAGGTATGCGCGTGTTTATAATTTCACCACCTCTTCTTTGGTCCACTGTCTTTTCATTGATTACTATACTATACCTTATAATTTACTTTTTCTCATTTCAGGTTCGAGGTTCCTCTCCGACCCGAGTTGCGATCCTCTTATCCAGTGGATGGTGGCCCTGGGTCATCTTTCCAACAGCAACCCAACCCAAACATTTGGGTGTGTTTGGATGGAGGGACGGGATGAGACGGTCCCAATTTTACATGTGTTTGGTTGGAGAGACATTGGGACGAGGAGGCATCAAAGTGAAATATTCCTCGAAAAAGTGGGATGGATCCATTCCTCAAAAAAGGCCGGACCGATCCGTCCCTCGTGGACGGCGCTAACGCCGTCTCGCGCAAGGTCGAGGCGGCGCGAGGCCAGGGGCGGCAACAGCGGAGCAGGCTGCGACGGGGATGGGTGGGGATGCGGCGGCGGCGGAGCCGGCCGTGGCTAGGGGTGGCGGCGCGAGCTGGCCGTGGTGGGGATGGATGAGGATGCGGTGGCGGTGGAGTCGGCCATGGCCGGGAGGCGGCGGTGGAGCAGGCCACGGCGGGGAGGGGCGAGGATGCGGCAGCGGCGGAGCCGGATATGGTCGGGGGTGGCAGCGCGAGCCGGCCGTGGTGAGGATGGGCGAGGATGCGGCGACGGCGGCTCAAGCCGGCCGTGGCTGGGCGGCGGCAGCGGAGCAGGCCGCGGTGGCGAAGCAGGCCATGGCATCGGTGCGGAGCAGCTGACGGTGGGCCCCACAGTGTTAGAGTGAATGATAATTGGAACCCACAGTTAACTGCACGAAAACACCGTCCATCACGTCCCTCACCTGTCCCTCCAACCAAACACTAAACCAGGGACGTCCCCATCCCTCCAACCAACACATCAAGTAGGATTATCTCATTCCAAAAAAGAGGGATGACCCTGTCCTGTCCCGTCCCCTCCGTCTCTCCATCCAAACACACTCCAAAAGTGTTATGTTCCTGACGACCCCGGTGGTTATTTCATTGAGGATGACCATGACCCGGGGTGCAAGAAATATGTTCACCATACGAGGAATGCTTCTGATAATCGCACTGGGGTTGGAGATCGCCGGAGGAAGAAGTTGCGGTCCTCTCACTGCTCTTCAAAGGAAAAGAATAGTGCACCTGATAATTCGAGGCAATTAACCGATTATTTCCGTGCCCAGGATGGCACAGAGGTATTTGCCAAATAATAAATTGAATTGTCATGTTACAAATACACACACAGTATCTATGCATATATATATATATATATATATATATATATATATATATATATATATATATGCAGTAATTCGCGGTTGGGTGTTCCCATTCCTGAAACCATATGCTAATTTCTATAATGATATGTTTTCTTCTTTGGTAGTACATGCGTGTTCATATGTTGATCATCCGAACCCAGAGACGTGACAACTAGAACAACAGGATGGTATTATTCTTCTAGTTGCTCTGTGTACATTACATACTTCTAAAATCCAACATATGTTCCATGTAGCTACCTTATATTTTACATGGTTGACTTTAGTGTCATTGCCTTTTTCCATGTATATACTCAATTTTATACATCATTCTACATGCCAGGCTCCCCCAAGACCCAAGAACTGTGCAAAGACTTCTCGAATTTTGAACATTAGGTGCAACCCCTCTGATGTCATTTTCACAATCCAGCTTCTCAACCCTGATCAGTACGCGGCAGTCGAAGCTTTAGGTTTTGGCCACCTACTGAGGATGGAGATTGATGCAGTGGAGTGCAGGGAGCTGCTTGCTTGGCTCATGGACAGGGTCAGTCCAGTTGACATGATTATTCGCATTGGGCCAGGGAAGGTGTTGCCAATAACAGCTGAATCAATCAGTAAGGTTCTTGGTTTGCCTATTGGTGGAAGCAGCTTCCATTCTTCTCCCGCGACAGAAGTATCTCAGTTTCGGAAGAAGTTGATTACTGAACTAAACCAGGAGTTCCTCACGGATGATGATCCGATCCACATATCCAATCTGCAGGAGGAGATATTAAAGGGATCGGTGAACTCACTTTTTCTGAGATGCTTTTTTATGATTGTTTTCAATCGCTTCCTGTTCCCAACGAGCAGCTCTAACATTGATTCAAGTGACATCAACAAGGCTATGCACCCTGAATTATTCAGTGCAGTTGACTTCTCCCAAGCAGTATTCAATGATCTTCATTCTGCAATCCGTAGATGGCATGGGAGAAACAAGAAACAATTGACACACACAATATTTGGATGCGCTGTATTTCTAATTGTAAGCATCCTTGTTCACTTCAGATTTCAACACTAAGGTCATCGATTCTTATGTCCTGTTACGAATCTTGATATTCTTCGTCATGAACTTGCACTTATTCCTATTCCCTAGCCATTATTTATCTGCTTAATGTATCCAATGCATTGCTTGTTAATTCACAAATTCAATGCCTTAATGTTTTCCTAACTATTTTACTGTCGTACAACTAACTGGTGTTAATAGAGTTATGTTATCAACTAAATTGGTTTCCTACTTCACACGTGAAATACCTCTACAAAATCTTAGGTCCCTTCATCCTCAGCTATGTATTGTCTGTAAAGTTGTTGCCTCCCATGTATTATTACCCCTTATCTTAATTTCGCCTCATTTCAATTTCTTTCTACTTGTGTCCCCATCTCTCATTCATGTGCACAGCCAATTATTGCATTTTACAATAGACGTGGGAGTTTTGCAATGGATTTCTTTTGTCATTTTCTTATCACTTGATGCCTATTTTACACTGCGGTTCTCTGACAGGTGCTATATTGGGACAACCTCCAACACACTTCCTCCCCACTGACTGGATATCCACCCCTCGAGCCAGGTTCTACGACAAGGCCACGGTTCATCGTCTCACTATTGCAGACAGGATTCATGGCAGGGATGGGACCGAAACTTATGGCTTTTTGCCCGTTAGTTTTTTTAAGTTCCTCCCCATCTTTTTCCAATCTTTTCCAATTGTTGTTCTTTTCGTGTTCCCATACTATCTGGCTCTTTTTATGCAGTTCAAGATCCGGAGCAGCACTTGCTACGATGCTATGGATGTAGGTAATGTTGGGTTGGATGACATGACTAATGTCCCTAAGATTCGTCTTCCACGCTTGCGTGATTTGTTATCCCATCCATTGGGTTGTCTCACTGGTCGCCCCTTGCAAACTTTTCATGAATTGTTCGACCAGTTTGACCAAACCTTATCCGAGAACACTTGGCAGGGCCTGCCCTGCCGTTTGGCTTAAAAAAATAATTCTACATAATTATGCAAATAATAATCTCAAACGATACAATACTACATAAAGTGCTATCACCATCGGGTCATCACCGCCGGTTTAAGTTGAGCCGGCGGTGAAACGCTTTCAGCGTCGGTTCGTGAGTAGGTGGGCATAGTTGATGTTGGAACCAGCGGTAAAAATGTATATCACCGCTGGTTCTAACCACGAACTGGCGGTGAAAGTCGGATCGGTTTTCACTGTCAGTTCATCATATGACCCGACGGTGATACGTGGGTTTTCACCGCCAATTCATAATATGATCCGGTGATGAAAATAAACCCGGTGGTGAAAACCCACTACTTACATGAAAAAAATTATAACTTTTTCATTTGAAGTCGTATGATGACAAATTTTTCATTTAAAATTATTTCAATGCCTAAATATTTGATATAAGATCTCACACTTATCAAACGACCTCAAATGGAAACAAAATTAAAAACAAAGTTGTAGTAAGTTGTAGTATTCAACGAGATCTACAACTTTCTTTACAATGTTTCCATTTAAAATTATTTTGATTTCCAAATATTACATATAAGAATAAAAAATGTTTACATAAAAAAGGTAGCATCCCTACCTAAGTCATAAGTGATTGTGGGGTGCAGAGGTAAGGATGCTTCGCGCAAAGCTTGAGGTTGCGAGTTCGAATCCGGTGAAGCACACTTAGTCCTTTCACGTGAGAAATGCTGGGATGGTGGGGTGCTCGGGTGAAAATGATTTGTTTTCCACTATTATCTATTTTTTACACATATGTTTTTAAAAAACGAACCAGGTGATTTTTTTTAAAAAATGAACTGGGTGATGATGGTTCCGCCGGTTTGAACAGGTGGTGATAGTTATTTTCACCGCCGATTCCAAAGCGGCGGTGATGTGCTATATTATCACCACCGACCTTTCACCAACGACACCCAAAACTAGCGGTGATGGGTTTTTAGGACCGGCGGTGATAGAGTCTGCTCTAGTAGTGATACAACAAGGGCACATTGATAAACCTGTGAATATCACATGATACGAAAAGTGCACCCAGTGCTTGCTAGTGCCTAGTACCAACAGATCGACGCCAGTCATTGATCGCGTGAACTGATGATGACATACCACAGGTTGGTTTCGGCGATGTTGATGGTGCAGACATCAGCCACCTTGATGATCCTGTTCTCCATGCAGAACTTCCTCCAGCTAGCCCGGCCCTGAAACATGGTGGCTGCTACCTTCGCTCGTACGGGGCGATACGCACCTTTTGCCAAGACATTGTACAGCTCATTGATGTCTTAAGTGTGATCGTGCAAGGTTCCCGGATTCAAATCGCCTTGCAGAAGATCGGTGGCAAATACTGCGATTGCACTTCCTGCAGTATGTGCGGTCGGCGGATGATACCATGGCATGGCCGCCGGGGACTTGCGCACGCAAAATGTTGCTAGGGTTTGGGACTACGCTGGCTGCTAGCCTGCAACAACGCAAAAGTCGTGTGTAGTGTTTGGTCACGTGCTGGTTACTTCAGGCAAAAGTTTCCATTTTTAGAGGAAGCAAGACTGATTCACACTAGTGGGCATACTATTTTCCCGCCTTCTATCTTTTGGGCGCCTAAAATTTTGGTAGTTTTCCATGGGCAACGGAAGAATCACTATCAGAATCTACGAAGCTTCCTATTGTCTAAAAATTCAGGAATGTCTTTGGTTGCACTTGGGAGATAACAAATACACTCGGGAGTAACCTTCAGAGTTTCTCGAGTGTCCGACACATGGGAAAAGGCTGTGTTAAAGTGTCACAAAACCGCTACGATGTTTATTTCTCATGTGCTCCTTGTTTGCTGAGGGCTTGCCTACACACTCAGGAAAGGCTTATGCTACCGAGGGTTTTGCTATTGACACTCCGGAACGAAACTTGCCCGACCTGATACCGCCAATTGCTATTTTCCGAGTGTCTACTGTCGGGAAAGTTGCTCCCTAGCTTTTTAACATGTTCCTGAGTGTTCCCGACACTAGGGATCTTCGCAGATTCTGGTTGTGAATACCAATAATAACGAATGATGACACGACATGATTACACCATTAGAGTTTTTAGTTGTGGTTGGATGTGAGTTGGTGGTACTCGACATGAGATAAATGATAGGCCACCTCCGATCCTTTAGGCGCCTAAAATCCAAGAAGATTTCCATTGATAACGGAAAAGTACAACAATGGCGTAGAATAACATGGAGAGGTCAGACTATTAGGGTTTCTAATTATAGGTGGATGCACAACAAGAACAATAGTTTTTGCTAAGCATTCATCCCTCATATTTCATTCGATGCAAGTCAACCCTTTAACTAACTAAACCGATGCATTTATCATCCCCACCTTAGTTTAACAATTGTTTAGTACCATCTAATAGCTGTTTATGTCATGTAATTATCTAGCTAATCACTACTTAGCAATGTAATGTGCTGAGTCAAAGATATAAATACCATAAAGAAATTTAGTAAATCTTCTAAATGGCTACCCTATAAAAATTTTATCGGAAAAATTGACGGAACTGATTCACATCGAACTATTATAACGATTGACTCAACATTTATAACGATTGACTCAACATTATACATGACTAAGAAATGATCAGTAAGATGGTTGCATGGCCTAAATCGATGTTATATGACATTAAACCATCGTTAAACAAAGCTGGGATGGTAAATGTACCTGTTAAGGGGTTTATTCGCACCAAATGAAACATGAGGGATGAATGTCACACTTTTGCAATATTTGATGGATGAAAGATACACTTTTTCCTTTATTTGGAGCTGGTCGACGGGATTACAATCTTCATTAACTTTTTTTTACCATAGTCGCCGACAGGGTTAAGTATTATATCAATCCTTTGCCGAGAGTGAGATGAATCTGCTAGGAACAATAGTTGAGTAGACTATATAAAATGTAGTGGATTAAAATATATATACCGCACTCGGCCATTTGATTCTAACTCTCCCCAATGCCTCTAACCTGTAGTGGAGTTAGCTGGCAATACTAGAAATGAGAGATATTAGGGAGGCAGCTAGACTCGCGAAGGAAGTAGTCTAATTACTAGAAAACTTATTAAAATGGAAATTCTACAAATAATGTTTATAGGAATAACTTTTTCATGGTATTTGAACAAGTTTTTTTTGAAGAACTTCTTAAAATGCAACTTATGCAAGTAATATTTTCTAGAAAAAAAACACTACTTATAGAAACTTAGATCGGCAGGGATTAACTTATAAAAACAAAAATTTCTATATAATTTATTCTAGTATAGGCACATGATCAGCCTAAAATAAGAATAATACTAAAATGTAGGACTAGCGCAGCATGACCGATTGGATGGTATAAAAACCAGAAAAATATAGATTTTTCAGAATACTGCATTTGGTTACATCATACACTTTTTATTTCCAACCGGTTTGTACCAATGTTTATATTTCAGTGAAATTGAGGTAATTGTGCCCTATGTTCCGAACATTCTAAGCTCACATAGGACATTGGAAAACATGATGGTGCAAAACATATAAAAGAATACACAAACCAATTTTGTATATATCAACATGGCCTACAAAATTAATTGCTTTCCACGAGGAATAACTCTCATATGTTCTGGAAATAATTAGGACAATTGGTTTGTTGCTTTGCTAGTGGGTAAGAGCCCGATGTCACTGCTCTGATTTTGAGATTAACACACCTTATTTACCGAGAAATTCTTTGCCAATTATTGATGACTAAGGCACTAAAAAATTCCAATACTTTAGTCACCTAAAAGTTCATACCAATTACAACAAGAGCTTTGTTACAATGCTTTTAAAGTACCAGTGGTACTTGCAGGTCCTTCTTACCAAAAAAGGATTAAATAGATTTACATGTAATTAAAAGCGCATCATAGTAATTTTTCACTATTTTTGGTACTTGGTCCTACCAAATTGGTACTTCTTGGTACTTCTCTTTTGGTACTTCATGGTACTTACTTTGTTTCCACCATTTGATTTCGCCGGATGGACGGCTCTTATTTTTTCAAGCACTCTAAAATTTCTCTTACAACAAATTAATAAATAAATAAATAAATTGGTGCAGAGTCGTATTTATGGAATGTTTATTTGTACTGACATCAATGTTAGATTTATTTTTTTCTATGCATTTATTTAGAAATGGTCCATTAACCTTTGATTTGTCTTTTTAGTAAGTTCAAACTCTGGTCGTTGTGACCGGTAGGCCCCTCAGACAGTGCAGCACATTCCCTTTCTGTCTTTAAGTCCATTGTTCGATACTTGGTTTTATGATACTTCAATGCTATGATGGTTTCTAACTCTACTTTTCTATGCTTAATTATGGGATCGGTTCTATAAATACTACTTCCTATGTGGATTGTCAGCATTGAAATAACGAAGCTTATGTATTAATTGTTTTTCCATTTCAGGGTGAGGGTGATAAAAAATACAAACCTGTTTTAGCACAGTTTTAGATGTTGTTTAAATTTTACTATTTCCATTTAACTTTTACTATACAAAGTTTAATTTCCAAAAAGGTTCCACACTATCTCAGTAGATTATTACAGATGGGATTGTGTATATCTATCTGTAACTATCTGTGTTGTGATCTCAACTCCCTCATGTATTTCTTTGTATTGCCGGACAAGCTACAGTATCATCCGCCACTACTATATAACTGAGACTGCAACTACATTGTGATGTGAGTTGCAAGAGGGCAACCAAACCAATCTACTGCAACTTCAGAGATTGCTTTCTCTGAAGTTTGACTTTGAGTCAGAAGAAGTGAGAACAGATCTCTGGAACTGGAAGTTGAAGAGATAGCTTGGATGGGATGGACATTATGGCACACTTCGTCTCCCTAGTCTTCATCATCGTCTGATCTAATTCAAATATTTTACACGTGCTAATTTCACGCAATGAATCAGGTAGCTTTGACCTGTAATTCTGCAAATGGGCCTAGCTAAGGACACCAGCAAGCCTGAAAGATTCAGTTAAGCACTCAACAGTGTAGCTGACGTTCTGACAACTTGCACAATTCACATTAAGAGGTGCATCACAGTGTATTTAACTAAAGTCCATGATTAGGTGATGTGCTACCATATTAAGAAGAGTAGCATCCCAGCGTTTTTAACAAAGGACACTGGCACATTGTTGTCAGGTTAATTGGTTGGAGCTTATCGACGCGCAATGACGACATGCCAGAGTGTGGAATCAATGATGTTGAAGGTGCAGACATCACCTTCCTTGATCTTGTTCTCCTGGCAGAACCTCCTCCAGCCTGATCCGAGCTGATGACTGCTACCCTTGTATGGGAGAACATGCACCTGCCAAGAGCTGGTGCTGCTCAGTGAGGTCTTGAATGTAATTGTGCAAGCTTCCTGGAAACCAATTGCATTGCAGAAGGCTGCTGGCAAAGGCTGCTATTCCAATAACATTGATCAGAAACTGCTCTACGTAAGCAATCGCTGACAAGTTATATATCAAAGTGGATGAATTCTTGTTCATGTGAGTTAGGGGTCATGTTCATGCCAGCAAGATAAATTTTACCCAAGTGCTGACAAAATAAGTACTTCCATATATTAATTTCTTTACTCATGTCTATCAGTTAAAGCATATAATGAAATTTGTTCCTGTTTCACCATTCAGAAAGGTAAGCTTGTCCACAGAAGTCCAAATCATATATGGCAATTTTTTCAGTTCATATTCTTGTTAAATACTAAAACAAGTTTATCTAATTCCTAAATTAGTCTCATCAATAGAATAAGATTGCACTTACTATATATTTTCTAATTGTTTTGGTGCTCATTTCCTTCCTTATCCAAGCCGGTGGCCCAATCTTGTAGATACATTTCACTCGTGGCGATGCCTTCTTTAAAGAAGTGATGGAGCCTTGTGGTTTCTTTTCTCCATCACTAATTGGCAGATCATTCTCGCAACACTTCTGAATGGAAGCAGATGGTGCTTCCTGCTGCTCTTCAATATCTGGTAATGTTGATACTTGATAAGACTACTAGCATTCATTGGTAACAGATTTAAAAAATATAGTAAACATATTTATCTTTTGCTCACTTTGTGGAACTCTGACCTCCTTATGCTTGGACTCTATTGGGCATCCATTAGGCCCGAAAATTTTGACTGTAAACACCATGTTGCCCTCGTACCTTAACAGCAGAGCATTTGCTTCGGTAATGTCATGAAATGCGAGAAACTGTGACCATCCACCTGCGAAAAACAAATCTGACTGACCCATCTCGAGCTTAATGCTATGAACTTTGCCAATAGGGCCCAAAACGATGGCCGACTGATTGTTTAGGTGCTCTTTGGGGAGGTACTGCTGCACAAACTTAGCAGGTATTAGCTGCGAGGACACATACAAGGAGTAAAGTCAGGCCATTCCATAAAGAGAAGACAAAGTGAGGAAAACAAGCTATCAACAGTCTGCGAACCATCTTCTCCATGAAATTTGTTGGATGAGCACTGATGAACTGCTGCTTACGGGCGTCATCTCTGCTGCTCACAGTTGCTTCAACTGAACAAAAAATGAGTTAAAAACAATCAGTTTTAACAGAAAACAGAAATTTTTTCGATTGATTACGAATTGGAGGCAGGGAACTAATCTAGGAGTTAAGATGGCATATACACTTAGTTCAATAGGACTCAAATTTGAGAATCTGATTCCCCCCGTGCCCAACGATAACAATAGACTGCCGCGGGTGTAGCCTTCTGTCTCCTCGTAGAATGTAGCTCCTGTCGCCTCCGTTGGAGATGTCACCTCACGGAAAGTACTGTAAGGTTAGGGAAGGTGACGTCCACATAACACTCCGCCAGGAGGACTCCGC
>NC_028456.1:15295393-15360818 GCF_000263155.2 Setaria italica
GCAACACTCCCTACATAACTAGTTAGAGTCCCGCCTCTTGAAGTAAAAAGGAGTGGAAGTACCTACAAATGTTCAAGATTAAACCTTTAATTTCTGCGGCATGGACACCACGCGAAATTGAGACAAAAAGGTCCAAGATTTCCATGGGGGGCCTTCCAGTACCTTCAGGCGGAGTGGTAGCCCCGAGCACCCTGAGGCAGCGGCTGGCGTCGAACGCCTTGACGGTGAGCACGCCGCGGCCGCGGTGGCGGAGGACGAGTAGCCACCCCGCCTCGACGCCGGAGGCCTCCGCGAATTCCGGCCACCCGCTGCCCAGGAACGCGCCGCCGCCGTCCCGGCCGACCTCGACGGGCCAGACCTTGACCTTGCCGCCGGTCCCCGACGGGCAGACGACAAGGGCCTGCCCGGCACCGATCTCCGCCGCGAGCTCGTCGGGGATGCGCTGGGAAAGGGCGATTGGGCCAAAACCAGCCAGTCAGTAGGTTCCGCCGCTGGAGTCAGAGGCGGCGCGACGGCGGTAGCGTTGTTGGTTGCACTAACCAGAGTGTCGCAGGAGAATTGCAGCAGCACCCGTGGATTCTTGGCCTTGGACGCCCATTGGTCGCCAGAAGAAGCCATGGGAGTCCTGAGCTTTTGGGAATCCGTCGAGTGTGGGATGCAGCTGCAGTGAGGCGGGGTAGCGGGGCGTGCTCTTCTTGGTTGCTACTGTTGGTCAGCGGTGGACGTGTTAAAAAAAGGAAAATATTTTTTTGTTTAATTGTAAAATAGTGATGAGACAATAAGGGGCCTGTTCGCTTCAGCTTATAAGCCGGCTGAAAAGCTGAAACGGCTGATTTGTTGTGAGAGGAAAACACTGTTTGATGGCTGATAAGCCAGCTGAATAAGCTGAAGCGAACGGGTCGAAGAAAGTTAGATCTTGATAAGGCATGGTATTACTTCCCTCCATCTTTATAAGGCATGGTATTACTTGGCATGGTATTACTTGGCATGGTCTT
Source organism: Setaria italica (assembly GCF_000263155.2). Taxonomy (NCBI): domain Eukaryota; kingdom Viridiplantae; phylum Streptophyta; class Magnoliopsida; order Poales; family Poaceae; genus Setaria; species Setaria italica. Next base: position 15,296,389 of record NC_028456.1, read on the forward strand.
CTAAATAACACTTTGACCATATATTGATCTTATATCATAAACACATCATATTATTTATAGTATAAACTTATAATCATAAACTTATTTTACAATGAACCTATGGCTATAAACTTATAATCATAAACCTATGGCTGTAACTCTCTATGCTGTAACTCTGAACTTCTACATCCTTAAATGAAGTAGCAATGCTCCTGCTTATTTTTCAAAAAAAAAAACTTATAATTATTGTAGAGTATATTTGATTACCAATCCAACCATATAAAGCTTACATTATAAAAATAAAAAATAATAGTCAAATTATTAGTCAAAGATTGCAAAGTTTAAATCTTGATATGCGTGTGCGCCTTATAAATAAAAACGGAGGGAGTAAATCTGTAGAAAGCGGTTAAGTCAACAAGAAAATGCTAACATGTCTTTTAAAAATAAATAAATCCCATGTAAAAACCAAAAATGTTGAGTCAACAAATTTTACCTAGAAATTCTATATGCAGGTTTGGCTGATTTTAAGCTACACGATGCTCTGTATATTTCAATCACCTAAACTTTCAAATAATTTAAGGAAAACCGATGCAAACAAGCTATGTTTCAGGAACGTACTAAAGCCGGTCGCTTTTCATGCATTTCTCCGTCATGGTCCGACATAACTTAGTACATGATAATTCCATGCATTAGACAAAGGACATCGCTATACAACTCACCCGTGATGGTTTTTTAGTTGACCTAGTGAAGGCCATCACTATCAGCATAAGGCGGCACCTGTACCTAGCATAAGGTGATCACTAGCATCCAATGTTTCTAACAAAAGCCAAGGATGTACTGATATATATACTGTCTGGTCCTTAGACTAAGAACGCATGATGATGACATCCCACAGCCTGGTTTTGATGACTTTGAGGGTGATGACGTCCCCGTACTTGAGCCCAGTATCCTGGCAAACCTTCTTCCAACCCGATCCAAGCTGGCAGCCGCCATTCTTGTAAGGGAGACCGCGCACCTGCCAAGAACTGGTGCTGCCCATGGAGTCCTGGAGTGTAATCATGCAACGCTTCCGGAAACCAATTGCGTTGCAGAAGGGGGCGCGGTAGAGACTGCAAGAATTGCAAGCAAACGGGTTATGCAACTGATTTCTGTAAGCACGATCCACTTCATAATCACTAAAAATGAAACAAGTTTGTGCATTTTTCCAAGAACACAAATGATTGTGCTTACAAGATGATGTTTGCTCATCATGCTAGCGTTCATTTTCTTCGTCAACCACGCAGGTGGTCCCAGATCGTAGGCACAATTCGTCTCTGAACTCTTGTTCTTTTTCTTCTTCGAAGGAGTCACAAAGCCTTTTGGCCTCCTTTGTCCATCAGTATCGGGCCAATTGTTCATGCTCTGACACTTCCTACTGGAAGCAGAAGAGATTTCCTGCTGCCAGCTGCCTTTCAGTATCTGGTAATGTTGATGCTTGATAAGACAAAAGAGACATGTATCAATATTCAACTCACATTCAAACACATTACAAACAGATTCAACGATATCATAAACTTACTTATCTCTAGCTCATTTTGTTGCATTCTGCCATCCTTGTGCATGGACTCTCTTTGGCATCCATCAGCCCAACACTTTAATTGTAAATGCCATGTTACCCTCATACCTTAACAGCAGAGCATCAGCCTCAGTGATGCCATGAAACGCCATAAACTGTGACCAACCACCTGCGAAGAACATGCTTGACTGATTCATCTCGAGCTCAATTGGACAAACTTTTCCAAGGGGTCCTGAAATGATGACCATGCGATTGTTCAGGTGGTCTTTAGGGATGTAATGTTGCGCAAACCTAGCAGGTATTAGCTGCAACAGCACATAAACAGAGTAAACTCAGAACATTCTAGTAAAGAGAAAACAAAGTAGCAACAACAGTCTGCAGACCATCTTTCCCATGGACTTCGTAGGAAACACATTGATGAATTGTGGCTTACGGGAAGCGCCTTTGTAATTCGTGGTTGCTTCAACTGAAGAAATTATGAATTACAAAACATCAGGTTTCACTGAAAACAACAATTCAGTAAGCAACTACAAACTGGCTACGATGAACTAGAACTAGAAGTTAACCAAGAACGCATGTACTCTTAATTCAGGACAATATCCTCTTGCAAGCCTCCTTATTCCAACTATACGCAAGATCATTTGGTTTTATTTTCTTCCCCTCTCCTTCAAGAAGCACTCCCTCTGTTTCAACTTTCAAGATATGAATTGTACTTGACCATTTGTTTCGCTTATATTATTGCTTGTAGCAACAACATCAAAATCACAGTGAAGTATTTCAAATGTAAATTCAATTGTATCATTTTCGTCCTGACCAAAACCATGGAATATTCTACTATTTTTTTGTCAAAGAATATGAAACTCGAATCTTAAAAGAGCAAATGTTCTCAAGGCCTAAGAGATAGAGTTGCAAAATACCATTATGGCAAAGAACTTGAGGTGGAGAATACCGCTGCAAAGCTCCTTTGACTTGGGTTTAGTTACAGATGCAGGGGAGGTTTAGTTACAGAAAAGTTTTGTAAGGTCTTAGTTGACCTTGTCCTTTTCTTTGTAGCTTGGTTGCACTGTGTGTTTTGGTGCCTGAAATTTGTTCAGTTTCTGGGACAAGTGATGTTCAGATGTCTATTTTATTGCATAGAAAAAGATGAACTGCATTCAGTTTGCAGTGGTGCACTGTAGTGCCTGGAATCTCTTTGCAGAAAGAATTGTAGAGATAGATGGGCTGGGTAGGTTGCTTAAAAAGCGAATGTATGTTCTCCATTTTTGGCTCCATAAGGAAGTGATCTGGTGACTGCTGCCAAGAGCCAAATTTCATCCAGGGCAAGTTCGAATTTTATTCAGTGTCTCTCTATATTTTCTGAACAGCCGAAGCTATGGCGGTGTCATTTCCCATTCCAAAGGAGTTTTTGCAACGCTATTCCTCATCTTCTGCAATGATATTTTGCAACTGTCTCTTTTGCAATGTCATAGAGCAAATTTGGCCAATCCTAAATTTGGACATTTTAGCACATTAATACTGCAAAATTAGAATTATCTTTTCAGCGTGCAAGCAGATCACCAACACCACAGAGCTATCTGTTACATGATGCTTAGATCAAACAGTACCACTGCAAGAAGAGCATTTACTTTTTACAGGGGAAAGATAGGGTAGAAGTTCCCCCTAAAAAATCACCTCAATCAAATAGATGTAATCTAGCAAAGATCCATCACCGATTAATTACTTTTGTTTGAGATTTGGCTCCCAAAAAAGAAAATGTTAGGACTCCGGCACCAGGAGAAGAATCGATCTTTACCTGCAGGCGCAGTTGTTTGAGCGCCGAGCTCCGTGAGGCAGCGGTCATCGTCGAAGGCCTTGAGGGTGAGCAAGCCGCGGCTGCGGTGGCGGAGGACCAAGAACCACCCGGATTCGACCCCGCACGCGGCCGCGAATGCGCGCCACCCGCGCCCCAGTAACGCGCCGTCGCCGTCCCATCCGATCCCGACGCGCCAGACCTTGCTGTGCGAGCCGACGACGAGGGCCTCCTCGGCGGCTATCTCCGCGGCGAGCTCATCGGGGATGCGCTGCGAAGGCGCAGCAAGATCAGCGCAACTCCACTGCCGGAGTGAGTGGTTTCTTTGCCCGAGCCGAGCGCGCGGCGCGACGGGCCGGCGTAAGGCGACGGCGTAGCTCTTACCAGGCTGTCGCGGGTGAAACGCAGCAGCACGCACCGGTGCTTCGCCGTGGCGGCGCCATGGCACCCGCTCGACGACGACGCCATGGCCCGGGAGTCGGCTGCAGTGAAGGCACAGCGGGGGCCGCCGTGGCGTACCAAGTTCGCACTAAGTTACCGCCGTGTAGAATTCCGAAGTTACTGTTCCCTCTATTTAAGAAAATGGAAGCCATGTTTAACTTGAGGTGAGTAGGTGACCGATATTTTGGCTGTAGATAAGATAGGTCACTTCAATTTTTTTTATACCATTTAATCTAGATAGGTGACCGATATTTTTTAGTACACTCTAGTTTAGGTCGAACATTTTTAGTTAACATGAAACTTTTCCTTGAACATAACATGTTTTTATGAACTACTACCATTTTTATTTGTGAAATATTTAAAAGAACATACCTTTTTATTTATTAAAGCAGAGTATTCACAAATGGGACCGATGGATATGCATAATTTTCTTAGTTAATGTTGGGCAGATCATTTTTTAAGTTATTCAAGTTATATATTTATTAATGTACATAAATTACATAACTGAATTCAAATTTCAAAATATTTCCACACTGCAATGATTTTACATCACTGACTTCTTAACCCATGCTCGTATTTTAACAGACATAAGTATTTTAGTAGAGACAAGGTATTAGGAGTTTATAGATAAATCTAATGCGCACCACCAACTAAAATTACTATCTTTACTACCTGTTACTCCCTCCGTTCTAAATTATAGATTGTTTTAGCTTTTTTAGATTCATAGATTTTGTTATGCACTTAGATATATGCTACGCCTAGATGCATAATAATATTTATGAATCTAGAAAATCCAAAACGATCTATAATTTGGGACGGAGGGAGTATCTGTCTATTTTCTAGCATAATATGAATATACTTGGTAACAATTTTCCATGTTGTAATATATTTCTTTTACCAATTATCCCCTGTATTTTCATCCTTATTACATAATTTCACCTTCATACCATGTGTTGGCGCTAGAAATCGGTCAACCGAATCCAAGCGACCGACACACGACCCGGGAGAATCTGCTTAGCTCCTGTTCGGGTGAATGCCCTGGTGCGGTTCGCGCGGCGTGCCAGCCAATCTGACCTGTTGATTGGCAAGGAAGAATACGTGTCAGGTCCAGAAATTACGATCGGCTAGGTTTCCAATCGAGAGAGTTTATCAGTGAATTGGCCGATTTACTGTGGTAATGAAATCGGCTATAAGACAGCCTGATCTCTGTAGCCTTGTAGACAGGAAATTGCTAAAGTGATCGGTACAAAGCTTATGATAACAACACTAGGAACAGATCTAATCGGCAATAGATGAATCTAACGATAGAAAATAGAGAAAGCCGACACTACCGATTCCTAGCTGGATAACTGGTGATAAAGACTAGAAAAACAGGTAAAAACCTATGAATCTAGCAAATATCAATAACTAGTGAATAAATCTAAACGAAACAACAGCGATACGCCCGGAGTTAAAGCTTAGATATTACTCGATAAACGGAACTTACAGAATCGGCCGGAGATCAAGATGATGCAGCCCTGCCAACCCGCACGAACTCGTGGAAAAGAGAAAAGTAGTAGCGAAGTCGCTTGAAAGTAAGTACGAGGAAAAAAGTTGCTTGTTGTATTGATTGGTTGATGATTACAGATTTACAAAGGTAGCTATTTATAGCCCCGTACAGATAACTTCTTAACCGACTAGAATCCTATCTCTAATTCAAACAGAAAACGAATATCTACAAGCACAATTCGTGCTAGGTTAGTTACTCCACGCTTCGTGGGCTGATTTCCACCTTATCCTTCTATCCCTTTCCAAGCCCATACAGGCCCAATCAGTCCACCCTCCTAATCGGCCGATTCCTTATCGGCAAAAGATTACCGATTGGGACCCTAGTGCATTCGACCTAAAGCGAGACAAAAATCACCGGCCGATCTCGCACTATAGCACCATTTGGCCGATTCCCAACTGTGCTTCTCCGATTCCCCTTCTTCTTGGCGCCGATTCTACTAGTGACGAAATCTGGCGTCAACACATGCCCCCCAGTTTCGGAGTAAAACATAGTCTTTTACTTCGAAATTCTTTATAACTTCCCCTCCGAAACGGCCGCAGTGAAAATATCCTTCCGTTTCGCGGTCTTCCAGCTTATCATTGCAATTTTTCGAAACGGGCGCCCACGACAGCCACTACCCCCGAAAAACTCGAAGCGCCGGCGCGGTGAAAATTCCATTTTTACCCCCCCTTCAGGCATCCTTTAAATAGCGCTTCACCCGCACCTCATCTTCAAGCTCACGTCTCTTTTCCCAGCGCGCGCGCATTCTTCTTCTTTCAGCACTTTTCCCTTGCCTCCGAAGCTTCCTAGCTCCACCTCCTGTTACTCCTCCCTCTTCTCTTTCAATGGCGGCTCCCTCCGGCAGTTCTCCCGCACGCGACGCCCCAGAGGTGGCACCTCTGGTGGTGGTGGCAACAACCGTCACTCCATCCACAGATGAAGGAGCTTCATCGGAAATCCCAATGGCGATCCCCATCGCGACCCCGTCATCCGCATCCATACCGGCGACCACGCCGATTACTCAGAACTTCATCCCAGAGGTAAATACCGAATCCTTCTTCTATCAGCAATGTATTCACCTTAGATCTGTTTCTTACTTTTCCACACCCCCTTCTTTTTTAGGCAGTTAGGCATCGAATCACCATTCACCTCACGGGAAGTCCCGGCCTTGTTTGTCTCGGTCCCATGGGAAACCCAGATCCAATAGATCTCATAAATTTGGAAACCGACCGGATACCCTTCAAACTATCTGATATGAACTTAGATCACTGGGTGGGTACTTTTAGATCCTGGCCGAATGAAACCCCAGGTTGGAGGGAGTGGTACCAACGGGTGGCCGCATCAAGGAGCGTCTCATGGGAAGAGCTCAAAATCGGCCAGTGCATCAACCTTTCCTTATCTCAGATGGAGAAAAATGAGCCGTTAGTGATGGCGGCTTCTTATTTTTGGTCTGATGCACTTAATGCATTCTTATTTGGGCACGGTCCTATGACCCCCACACTGGCCGATGTGGTCCTGTTGACCGGCCTTGACATATCCTCCCTAGATACACCCTTCCAACTCTTAGCCACAACGTCACATCGGCTGGATACAAGGGGAATCGGTGGGTGGAAGGGCTTCATCAGAAGTAATAAGAGGACCGGGACCGTTGAGAACAGGGAGCACACGGCTTTCCTGATGATGTGGCTAGAAAAGCACTTCTTTTGCGGAAGAGCCGCCGGCCCGACAACCAACACCCAAGCCTTAGCTGAAGCACTGTCCAGAGGAAACCATATCCCCCTCGGGAAACATCTGTTAGGGGCTGTATACCATATGCTTCATCAAATCGGCACAAGACTATCCAAGGGAGAGCCGATCGGCAATCAAGGCGGGCCTTGGTGGTTTCTCAATCTGTGGTTGAATCTTTACATGAGCAGAATCACCCAGCAGCCGGTGGACCGCATGACGTTCCCCAATGTCGAATCGGCGGAGGACCCTACCGAACGCCGCCGATGCATGTCCTTTGGCGAAGCGGCGTCAGCCTTTCCAGGTTGCGCGTATTCTGCTACAAAGGTAGCCGAGTACTTTCGATGCTTCTACAATGGATTTAATGAAGACGCAACCATTTGGTTTCCGTATCAGCGAGACGACCCGGTCTTTGAGCTCCCCACTTGCTTCGATTCGGCTTCCGACCGATTTGATGAGGATCTCTATGAAGGGTTGATCAAGCCAGGACTCCTACCGGCCAACTTCTTCTCAGGGAAGGATGCCCCTACGTATGAATTCTACAACCCCTCCGCTGCAGCAAGACAATTCGGCATGGGTCAGCTGCCGATTCAAGTGTACTTTGCTGGCCGAATCAAGTTTAGAGATGAGCTCACATCTGGCCTGGATTACGGTCGGTTGCGAGACCGAATTCCAGACTCCAGTACAATTAACTTGAACGACTGGCTAGTAGCTCCATTTGCTGTCCAGCCGTTCAAACTCTGGTGGGCCGATTGGAAGCAATTTCTCTTCTGCAACTCGGCATCGGCATACTGCAACCTTCTGGACCCGGCCAATATTGACCCGAACGCCGAGGTACTTCACTTAGCCGATTTTATTTCTCTTTACATGATTGAGTACTAATCACTTTATTATCTCTTCAGGCTGAGAACCGGACTCCTCCAACACACAGCCGCAGCGGACGGCTAATAGAGAGTCATCCATATACCACTTATCCTCTTATCGGCTATGACGCTCCGTCTGTTGACGTGATTGCCGGCCGATCAAAGCAAGTTCATAAGAGGACCACTAAAAAGACCAGTCGCCGAGTCCGGGCTCGTACGGAATCGCGGATCCTCCTGTGCTCGTATCGGCAGAAACTTCGGCCGCACCACCTTCTCAAGTCATTCAAGGTGCCGATACTCAAGCCATCACACAAGCCGAGGCGGCCGCCGCATCGTTGTTGTTGGAAGCCATACAGGTAAGCCTGAGTTTTATTATTTCCGATTGTCATTCTGATATTAACTCTTCTTAACTTTGGACCACACAGAGCACCCCTATAGAAATACAACAATCGGCAGCAACTCAACCAGCCATCGACGCGCCCCCGCCCCCATCCGTTGAGGTATAGTGTTTATCTTACCGATTTCCTGCGGGTACTTGCGTAATGTACTTATTCAATCCTCTGACACAGGCCATCGGCACACCGAACGCTCCTCGACCACCGATCTCTTCTCAGGGAGCTGGTCCAAGCACCGCGCCGATTATCGTGGAGTCCTCTTCATCCGATGAACCCATGGCGCAGGCTCCTGAGCAAGGCATGACGGCTTCACAGGTGCAGCATGAGGAAATTCGCTTCAAAATGGTAAGTTTCTGTCTCGGCTCTCACCCAGCCGATTTGCTCTCATTCCCCGCCGATTTATCCTTTTTCTTTATTTTTCTTTTTCCAGGAGCAAGACACCCCCGACAACAGCCTCTTTTCCTTTGCGGTTGCCCTTTCCGATGACGAAGAAGTCGCTTCCCGCCAAGTCGCCCTGAGCTCCGTTCCTGATGACGTCCGAGCTAAACTTTCCAATATCCGATCCCTCCTTCAGGGGGACATCGGCCGACTAGTAGAAGATGCTTCGCCGATTCGGCAGCTCTTCAGTGACGTCAGCGGACGAGTGCCGGAGGAGGCGGAGGAGGCCCTGGCACCGGCGGCCTTCATCGAGTCCATGAGGATCCCAGTCTTCAGGGCCCTTCGTCATATGGCCGATCGTGCAAAACTGGCCAAGACTCGTGAAGATGAAAACGCTTTCAAGCGTCAGGCTCAAGAGGCGCATCGGCGTATCCATGTTCTAGAAGATTCCTGCCCGGCGATCATCGGTGAGATAGACCGCCTCAAACGTCGGAGGGCGGAGCTTGCCAAAGAGATGGACCAAGTGACTAAGGCAATCAGTGCCGAAGAGAGTAAACTCCAAGAGCTGCCCTCTGTTATTACCGATTTGACACGGGAGAGGCAGCGCCTTGCTCATGAGGCCTTGAGACTTCATCGCAGCGCATCGGAGGTCCCTGGATCGGCGGAAGAAGACCAACGGGTTCTTGACTCTGCCGATCAGATCCGGCGTCGGGCCATCACGGCTATCGATACCCTTCTGGGTAATCTGTAAAACACTGACCGTTTTGTACGAACATTTACTATCTTCTTTGACCGTCCCTCGCGACGCCCTTTCTATTTATTGCCTTCTTATTACCGATGGGACGTGGCCTTACCAGATTTCCACGCATTTTTTCCATAAATACCGACCTCGGCGCTTACTCCCGATAGCGCCAACTTGGCTCTCGGTTTACTTCTCTTCTTCTTCTCATCGGCGCGACTCCTCTGTCATGGCTTCGTCATCTTCTTCTTCTGTTAACCAGGTGAAGCCCTGACCTCTACCTTCCCTTAGATCTTAGGAAAAGAATGTTCCTTCTTATCCCTTCTTTGTTTCAGCCTCAACGTCTTAGCCCCGAGCTCGTGCGCGCCATTGAGTGCATTCACTCCGAGGACCCGCTGTCGTCGGAGGACAAGGTGCTGATCCTGGCTCACCGAGAGGAACTCCAAGACCACATTACTGCGGAAGCTCGTGTGGTCTTGGATTCCGTGGTGAGTGAAAGCAATCGCCGATCTCCAACCATCAGGGGCCATCACCGTGACGATCCTGAAGATGACGTCGCCACGGCAGCCCGCACGATTTTGGACTTCGTGGAGAGGAACGGCAGCCAGCGACCTCCCACCGACGGGAACCGTCTGCTTCCTCGGCCAGTCGTCCTCGCGGCGGCAGAGACTTCGCGCCTCCGTGTCGTGAACGAGTTGGAGCGGAACGGGAAGGCGTCCAAGAAGAAGAATAACTAGTTTGTTTTTTTGTATTTTTTGTTCTAAGGGCGACTAATGTTTTGTCGGCCATGTAACCCGTCGCCCGTACCGAATGAACGTAATCGGCCGATCCGGTCGACTATGTGTTTGAACCGATTTGTATCGGCCAATTGTCTAAACCGATTTGTACCGGTTATGTGTGATCGTGTCGCGGTCAATTTCTTACGCTCCGACCCATATACTAGGGTAGTATCTTTTCAAGTACCTTCCGTTTAGAGCTCTAGTAAATTCTTCTCCTTCTATTGTTTCCAAAATGTAAGCATTTCCTGGAGCGCATCTGCTGATTTTATACGGCCCTTCCCAGGTAGGGGACCATTTTCCGAATTTAGGATCTTTAGACCCGATCGGCAACACTAACTTCCATACCAAGTCCCCGGGGAAGAACTGTTTGACTTTGACCTTCTTATCGTACCACCTGGCTACTCTCTTTTTATTTTCTTCAATGCTTATCAAAGCTCTCAATCGTTGGCCGGCCAAATCGTCGAGTTCCCCTTTCATAAGCGATGAGTAGTCGTCGGCCAATAACTGGTCCTGGAGCGAAATACGCCTCGATCCTGCCCTCGATTCCCACGGTAGTACTGCATCGTGACCGTACACCAGCTGGTAGGGAGACAACTTAGTAGCCCCATGACAAGCCATCCTGTATGGCCACAGGGCCTCAGTCAAACATAAATGCCACTTCTTTGGCTGTTCCTCGATCTTCCTTTTGATCAACTTGATTATTCCTTTGTTGGAGGATTTTGCTTGACCATTGGCTTGGGCGTAATACGGAGAAGAATTTAACAATTTGATTCCCATATCGGTCGTAAATTCCTCAAATTCCCCCGATGTGAACATTGTTCCTTGATCGGTTGTTATAGTTTGAGGGATACCGAATCGGTAGACGATGTGGTCCCTTACGAAATCAGCCATGATAGCCGATGTCACGGCTCTTAATGGGATGGCCTCTACCCATTTGGTGAAGTAATCAGTAGCCACCAGAATAAATTTGTGCCCCTTGCTTGACGGTGGGTAAATTTGGCCGATAAGGTCTATTCCCCATCCCCTGAACGGCCATGGCTTGATGATGGGATTCATGGCCGATGCGGGCGCACGTTGGACATTTCCAAATTTTTGACACTCCTGACAACCCTTATAATATTTGAAACAGTCTTCGAGGATCGTTGGCCAATAGTACCCGTTATTCCTGATCATCCATTTCATCTTATGTGCCGATTGGTGTGCTCCACATACTCCTTCATGGATTTCTCCCATTAGAGTTTTGGCCTCTTCTGTCCCAAGGCATTTGAGAAGGACCCCGTCAATCGTTCGGTAGAATAGATCATCTTCGAGCAGTACGTATTTGGTGGCATGAAAATGTACTCGCCGCTCCACCTTTTTAGACGGATCCTTCAAGTAGTCGGCAATTTCTTTACGCCAGTCATCGGCCGTGAGTTCCAGAGCCATAGTGCCTAGAATTGGCCGATACCCAGATGCGTGCTGGGCGAGTTTGTTGGCATCTTCGTTGCGGTCTCTTGGGATGTGCTCGATTACTGCCGATCGAAACTCTTTCAAGAGCTGTAAGCATTCTTCGTAATAAATTCTTAATACATCATCCTTGCATTCAGACCTTCCGGTTAGTTGATCCACAATAAGCATAGAATCTCCGAAGACTTCAACAGAATCGGCCTTGACTTCTCTCAATAGTTGTAAGCCTTTTAATACAGCTCTGTACTCCGCTTGATTGTTAGTAGCGGCGGTTTCTATCGGCAGAGAAAAATCATAGCTTGCCCCCCGAGGCGATATGAGAACGATGCCGATTCCTGATCCGACCCCACATGATAACCCATCGAAAAATAATTGCCAAGGCGCCAGCTCTACGAGGGCAATCTCCGGTCCACAGTGCTGGGCGACGAAATCGGCCATGACTTGGCCCTTGACAGCTTTTGCCGATTCATACCGCAGGTCAAATTCTGATAAAGCTAAGATCCATTTGCCGATTCGTCCTTTCAATATCGGCAGCGATAGCATGTATTTTACTACGTCGTCTTTGCATACGACTACACATTCTGCCGACAGTAGATAGTGCCTGAGTTTGGTGCATGAGAAGTAAAGACACAGGCACAAACGCTCTACCGGAGGGTATCTTGTTTCAGCATCCAGGAGTCTTCTACTGACGTAATAAATTACCCGCTCTTTGCCTTCAAACTCCTGGACCAGAGCCGTCCCGATAGCTTTTTCATCGGCTGATAAATACAGTTTAAACGGCTTACCAGTTTGAGGGGGAACCAAGACTGGTGGTGAGACCAAGTTGTTGCTTGATATCTTCTAACGCTTTGCGCTGTTCTTCTCCCCATATAAATTCCTGGTGTGGCTTTAACTTCAGAAGTGGCGTGAACGCCTGAATCCGTCCAGATAGATTAGATATAAATCTTCTGATGAAGTTCACCTTGCCGATTAGAGACTGCAATTCGGTTTTGTTCTGTGGGGCCACGACTTTGTTGATGGCTGCTATGGTCTTCCGGTTGACTTCTATGCCTCGTTCGTGTACCATGAATCCTAAGAACTGTCCGGCGGATACGCCGAAAGCACATTTGTTGGGATTCATCTTAAGACCGTGCTTTTTGGTACACTCTAGCACTTTTCGCAAATCGGCCAGATGTTCCTCGTGACTTTTGGATTTGACCACAACATCGTCGATGTAGATTTCTACCAGGAGGCCAATGAGTTTGTGAAAAATGTAATTCATAGCTCTCTGATATGTGGCGCCAGCATTCTTCAAGCCGAAAGTCATCACCACCCACTCGAACAAACCAAGATGGCCTGGACATCTGAAGGCCATTTTGGGTATATCCTCTTCGGCCATAAGTATTTGATTGTATCCGGCGTTTCCGTCCATGAAGCTAATGATTTTATGCCCCGCGGCAGCATCGATCAGTACATCGGCCGTTGGCATGGGGTAACCATCCATTGGTGTGGCCTGATTAAGATTCCTGAAATCAACGCAAACGCGTAACTTCCCATTTTTCTTGTATACTGGTACGATATTAGAAATCCACTCGGCATAACGACATTGCCGAATAAATTTTGCTTCGATTAGCCGAGTTATTTCAGCTTTTATGTCTGGTAAAATTTTAGGATTGCAACGCCGTGCGGGTTGTTGGTACGGCCGATACCCTGGTTTTATGGGTAGCCGATGTTCAACAATGGATCGGTCTAAACCGGGCATCTCGTGATACTCCCAAGCAAAACAATCCTTGAATTCCCTTAACAAATTTGTCAATTTACACTTGTATCCTGGATCTAAATTTGCACTAATAAAAGTCGGCCTTGGTTTGGTTCCATCACCTAAGTCTATCATCTCTAATGAATCGGCTGACGTGAACCCGTGCCCTAGCTTCCCATCTTCTCGGGCGAACTGATCCATCTATTCTGAGTCTTCGGAGCCGACTGCTCGGATCGGCTGTAGGCCAAAATTGGTGACCTTCAGGAAATCGGTCTCCCATACCCTACCTGATATGCACCTGACGGTTTCGCAGCTCCACTGCTGCGTGTCGGCTGCTGCAATGCTGTACACGGAGTCGGCTTTGACCACCTCGATGTTATCGCCGACCCATTGTACGAGGCACTGATGCATAGTTGACGGGATGCAACAGTTTGCGTGTATCCAGTCTCGGCCAAGTAGCATATTGTAGGATCCCTTGCCATTAATAATGAAGAACGTGGTAGGAAGGGTCTTACTGCCGATGGTGAGGTCGACGCAGAGAGCACCGCGAGCGTTTGACACCTTGCCTTCGAAGTCCTTGAGCATCATGTCCGTTTTGGTCAGGTCGTCGTCGCTTTTCCCCAGCTTCCGGAGTACGGCGTACGGCATGATGTTGACAGCAGCTCCTCCGTCGACCATCAATCTAGTAAGGGGGCGACCGTCAACATGCCCTTTAAGGAACAATGCCTTCATATGTTGTCGTTCGTCATCTTCGGGGTTTTCGAACGTGGCCATCATTGGCTCCAAAGCCAACTGCGTTGTCTGTTCTTCTATCGCCGATACGTCCTGTTGATCGGCGGGGGTCATGAACTCCATCGGCAGTATGAAAACCATGCTGATCTCGGCTGCCGATTCGTCGCCCGCCGATTCATCGTCTCTTTTATCGTTCCTTTTGGGGCGCCACACCTGAGGCCTTCCTTCCTTCTTATCTGCCGTGCTCTGTTGTTCCTCCTCTTGTTGTTCCCATTGGTGGAGACGCTGGATTCTTCGCTTTTGAGACTTGGTCAATCCGTCGGGGCACCACCTGGGGTTTATCGGCCTTCCCTCTGTCCTGGCGCGTTCCCACTCCGGTTCGCGTCCTAACGGGTTTTCATCCGTTACCCGAGCATCGGCCATCTCTTCGAGCCGGCTATGAACGCTGGCTTTGTTGTTTGACTGGTCATGTCGATCAGTCCTGCCCCCCTGCCTATCATGGCGTCTATCTTCCGACCGATTATATCGGTCACCTCTGCCCCCCAGCCGATCACGCACGGGAGGGCGCTGGTCATCTTGGTTGCGCCAATTCCTGCTGATCGGTTCTGGCCTTCCGTCCCTGGAGCGAGACCTACTGAACGGCCGATTGCCTCGATAGGGATCGTTGCATTCTGGGCAAGTATCTGCCGAAGGTAGCCTGAGGTTATTTTCCCAACAATGAATGAAGAACGGGCATCTCCAGCGCTCTTCGTGCCGACGCATCGCTTCTTCTCGGGACCTTGAGCGTTCATGCTGACGTTGGTACTTCTGGAGCAGGAACTGGGAAGTAATGCGTGGCCCTTCTGACTCACCACCAGCGTCCTCAATCCGTCGCTTCCCCTTGACATCTTCAGGCGTAGCTTGATTTCTGGGATCAACAGCGCCACTCTTTTTGGCCGATTCGGACGTCAGCACTTTTGTTTGGAGTGAATTCTTCCCCGTATCAACCATGTTGGTAGGAAAGGGGTGTTGATCGATCTTCATTGGCTTGGCCGATTTTGCCGGCACTTCAAATTTAAGTCTGCCTTGCTCAATGGCCGACTGTATTTGTTTCCTGAAGATTTTGCACTCGTTGGTATCATGTGACGTGGCATTGTGCCACTTGCAATACTTCATCTTTTTTAATTGTTCGGCAGAAGGTATTGTATGGTATGGTGAGAGTTTAATCTGCCCTTCCTGGAGGAGAAGATCGAAGATTTTATCGGCCTTAGTTGTGTCAAAACCGAATGCTTCCGGCTCCTTTTTGCCGAATGGGCATGATATCGGCTTCTTCCCCTTGATCCACTCTGCAAGTCCGATTTCAACATCTTCTTCGTCCTCTAACTCTAACAGGAACGCCACTTTCTTTTGGAAATTCCTCCGCGGATCGAAAGAACGCACCTCCTGTCCGGACAATCGGTGAACAATCTGGCTCAGACTCTCGAACTCCTGCGAAGCATACCTTTCTTTGATGTGGGGCAGAAGGCCTTGGAAAGCTATATCGGCCAACTGCGCATCGGTTAGAGCCAGGGAGTAGCACTTGTTTCTGATTTCCCGAAACCTCTGTATATACGAGGGTATCGGCTCATCACTCCTTTGCCGGAGACTAGTCAAATCGGACAGCTTCATCTCATGCACCCCGGCATAGAAGTACTTGTGGAACTGTCTTTCTAAATCGGCCCATGTGATAATTGAGTTTGGCGGCAAAGTCGTGAACCATTGGAAGGCCGAACCAGACAGAGATGACGAGAACAATCGTACCCGTAGGGCATCTTGCGTAGCTGCTTCTCCGCATTGGATGATGAATCTATTCACATGCTCTACGGTCGAAGTATCATCCATCCCCGAAAATTTAGTGAAATCAGGAACCTTATACCGATGGGGGAACGGCAATAGGTCATATGTAGACGGGTACGGTGTTCTGTAGGTATAAGTTTGCATTTTCGGTTTCAAGCCGAATTGTTCTTGCATCACCTCCGCAATTCGTGCCGACCAATCTGGTTGTTGCTGGTGAACTGTTGGCTGAGGTATCGGCACGTGCTGGTAAATTGGAGGCTGAATAAAAGGAGACTGATGAAAAGGTGGTATCTGAGTGTAAGCCGATGGTGTAGTAAAGGTCGGCCGCTTGAATGAACCACTCGTTTCATCATATAGCATGAGTTCTGCTGTCTTGTTGACCTTCGGAGCGACAGGCTAGTATGGTGGTATGATCGGCCGAATGGCCGCCTGGGAGGATGCCTGGAACGGAGGGTTTCCTTGATTGGCCGATTGATTCAGACCGGCCGTGGCTGAAGGTGCCCCCCAGGGTGATGGGCTGACTGGAGGGAATGGTGCAGAAGACAGCTGGATGGAGCCATATCCCAAAGGAGTTGATGATGCAGAAGCGTCTGAACTCCCGACAGGAAATTGAATCGGCTGTGAAACCGAATACGGATAAGTCTGATTTGGTGGGCTCGGTTGAAAATATGTTGGTCCTCTATACCCTTGAGGTACTCCACCAACGAAGGAGTTGACAACAGCGTTGTGCACCATGTTGGAAAGTACCGGGGACTGATCAATGAAGGCGTGATGAATAGACTGTTGAATCATATCGGACATTTTATCCGAATCTTCAGAAATCGTGATCTGGCGGGGAGCAGGGAACGGAGTCTTCTTGATGGTCTCCCCGCTTCTGGAGCGACTGAAAGACTTCATGCAAGCTTTCCGGAACTGTGCCATATACTTGTCCAGATCTTCCTTTTGGTCGTCCTTCAGATCTGCCTCCGTCACCTCGATGACGTTATCTTCGGAGACCTCAGCAGCTTTTGACATAACGGCGGTTGTATTGGTCCCACCGGGCGTGCCAAAAGTGTGTTGGCGCTAGAAATCGGTCAACCGAATCCAAGCGACCGACACACGACCCGGGAAAATCTGCTTAGCTCCTGTTCGGGTGAATGCCCTGGTGCGGTTCGCGCGGCGTGCCAGCCAATCTGACCTGTTGATTGGCAAGGAAGAATACGTGTCAGGTCCAGAAATTACGATCGGCTAGGTTTCCGATCGAGAGAGTTTATCAGTGAATTGGATTTACTGTGGTAATGAAATCGGCTATAAGACAGCCTGATCTCTGTAGCCTTGTAGACAGGAAATTGCTAAAGTGATCGGTACAAAGCTTATGATAACAACACTAGGAACAGATTTAATCGGCAATAGATGAATCTAACGATAGAAAATAGAGAAAGCCGACACTACCGATTCCTAGCTGGATAACTGGTGATAAAGACTAGAAAAACAGGTAAAAACCTATGAATCTAGCAAATATCAATAACTAGTGAATAAATCTAAACGAAACAACAGCGATACGCCCGGAGTTAAAGCTTAGATATTACTCGATAAACGGAACTTACAGAATCGGCCGGAGATCAAGATGATGCAGCCCTGCCAACCCGCACGAACTCGTGGAAAAGAGAAAAGTAGTAGCGAAGTCGCTTGAAAGTAAGTACGAGGAAAAAAGTTGCTTGTTGTATTGATTGGTTGATGATTACAAATTTACAAAGGTAGCTATTTATAGCCCCGTACAGATAACTTCTTAACCGACTAGAATCCTATCTCTAATTCAAACAGAAAACGAATATCTACAAGCACAATTCGTGCTAGGTTAGTTACTCCACGCTTCGTGGGCTGATTTTCACCTTATCCTTCTATCCCTTTCCAAGCCCATACATGCCCAATCAGTCCACCCTCCTAATCGGCCGATTCCTTATCGGCAAAAGATTACCGATTGGGACCCTAGTGCATTCGACCTAAAGCGAGACAAAAATCACCGGCCGATCTCGCACTATAGCACCATTTGGCCGATTCCCAACTGTGCTTCTCCGATTCCCCTTCTTCTTGGCGCCGATTCTACTAGTGACGAAATCTGGCGTCAACACCATGCCTTCGCGTGTGTTTGACATGTGCTTAGTTTTGAGCTAGGTCCTTGTTGTAGCCCATGTGCCGTGACTTCGTAAATCAAAATTTGGCTTCTCAATTTCAAGTTAGATGGACAAAGCTGCGGCAAATGTCCTGCAAAGACCTGACGTAGCTCAAATTGGAATTTCAACTAGACACACATACTCACGTGCATATGTGCGAACTCATCCTTTTGAATACATAGCTCAAATTGGAATTTCAACTAGACACACGTACTCACAAACTCATCCTTTTGAATACAAATGCATATATATTACCATCATAACATCCATTAGGATATTGGACTGATAGACCAAATCTAGGAAAATCGGAGCTTGGACACTAAGTCTAAGGAATCAAATCCAATGAACATGTTCCGTCACAAGTAGACCTAACATCAGAGCCAATATCAATTAGCAATGAGGTAGTATTTTAAAACTTAAATTCTATAATCTTTAACAATTAGTCTATACCAAATGATCAAGTACTATTTGGAAGTATTTTCCTGTATATCGTTTATAGTTAGACATCATATAATCCCTATAAATAATTCCTTCAAACCTGCAAATCTCTACATCGTTTGACCTTCATTCCTCTCTCCCTAATGCTAGCTATTGGTCATTCATAGGGCAACACCATATGAACGGGGAGTATGGGATGGTCCTCTAAAGAGGACTCTGTATAGTATATAGCAAAGTTTTTGCCTTACGGGCTGACCGAAGCAGAGATAATGGCTTCAAATCTCACTTGGAATGGTATTTTGCAGTAGTTACATAATAGTTTGGCATAGAGAATGTTGTAGCCCGTGTCCCGTCTCATCATACAGTATATGTGCGACAAATGTGTGCGACAAATGTATCAGGCTTGCTAAAAGTTCGATCCTCTTATGTCTTCGAAAGAGGCAGCAGTATAAGTGCACACCAATATTCATCTGTAACACCAGGCAAGCATGATGGAAGTAATACTGACCTAGAAAATTGTGCATTCTTGTCCCTAGCTGTTATATTTCGTTTGTATTTAGATTTTTTATGTACACGTGGTGGAGAACCAGCTGTGCAGGTTTGAATGACATAAAACTGTCTTGATTAGAAATAGAGCCACTTTATGTACTGCAAGGATCATGGGTTGCAATTACCTTTTAGACTTTCTTGCACCCCTCCAACGGCGCTCTCCCTCACCGTTGCGTGTGTTGCTGCAACTTTTGATATTCCCCATTATTTATTGAATACATTTTGTACTCCCGTGAAAAGAGAATTCATATTGACATCAGAACATCTGATTGTACACAGAACGTACCTGATGATATTTCTAGGAACCAAGACTGTGAACGTTTTTGGTTACATGGCTTACATCTAGTCCGGTTAAGATTTAGCCTAACTTAGCTACTACGCCCGATTCGGACGTACTAGTGTGGCCGGACTTAGTGCTCTTTTTACATTGCGCTGACCTAGCTATGTACTCTGAACAACCAACAAACAAACACGAGCTGCATTAGACTAGCCTAGTTAGCGACTTAGCTAGGCAACCAAACACAACCTATATATACTATGAAGTTAGGGTGGGTTCAATCTGAACCATTAGGTAGAAATAATAAAAGGCCGTTGCCTAACCCAGTACTATCCCTGATATTATGTCACCTCCGTGTACACATTTTATATCTCATGTACGCAAGATGGCATTATACATGTACACTGTTCAAATTCATTTGAATCACGTCCGTCTCTCTCCTACCTCTCCCTCTCCTCTTAGATCTGGCCGCGGAAGCGGAGCTATGCGGCGACGGTGCGGCGCGATTCGGGTGCGGATGCTCGGCGTGGCGTGGCGTGGGGTGCGGATGCTCGGCGCGGCTTCACGCACGGGGTGCGGTGGCCTGGCCCGAGGACGCCAGGGCACACGCCCCGCAGGTTGGGGCCGCGTCCGCCACAGGTTGGGGCGGTGCGCGGCGAGGCAAGCTCCGGCCGTCGACCGGCGCGCCCGCTGGAACCCGGTACGCCGCCGGCGTGGCCCGACCACGACCCTCCACATCGGCCACCGCGAGGCGCGGCAGTGTGCGGCGGCGCCGGCCAGAGGACCCGCTCGGCGCACCCGACCGCGCGGGAGCAACAGCAGCGGGGGCATGGCGCGAGTGCTGCAGCTGCGGCCGTGCTCGTTGACTCCCGCCGCTGCCGGGGCCATGGCCGGGCCGGAGCGGGATAGGCGGCGGCGCACCCGCCGGCAGCCAGATGCGGCGCGGGGTGGCGGCAGTGACACCAACGTGCCTGTGCGGAGGGGCCAACGGCCAGGGCCCGACGCGCGTCCTGCCGCGGCAGCGGGACCTCGCGCTCCATCTGGCCGGGATGAAGCGATGGCGGCGGGGCGGCACCTGGTCCCAGATCTCGCGACACGGCCAGCGCCACGTCGACCAGCTGTGCCACCATCTCCGCGGGGGTCAGCCGGGGCACTAGGTCCGCCGTGCGTCGTGCGGGCGGTAGCGTCACGAACGTGTACCTCGGGTCAACTCCGCTGCCGACGGGCCGTACAAGAACAGCGGCGGGACCCTGGCTGCTGCGCGGTCGCCGTCAGCGTCATCGTCATCGTCCGGCCCGCAGTGCATGGGGCCATGGCGAGGCCAGGCGCGTGCGGGCCACCGACGCAGGGCCCGTGGAGCCATGGCAAGGCCGAACGCGGGCGGCGCGCGGGCCACCGACGCGAGGCCATGCAGCCGGCGTCCGGCGCGGGGCTACCGACGTCCGGGGTGGCATCGCCAGGGCAGGTCGCAGCCTGACCAGATTCTTCTTCTTCTTCTTTTTTTTCCAATTTCTACAAGAACGGCAGGATCTTTTTCCTTTTTCTATTTTGTTCTCGCTTATTGTTCTCAGGATCCTTCCACTGTACACGCATGTGCAATGCAAAATTTGTAGAATCTTTTTTCCTTTATAAGCTCAATTTTTCTTTTCGGTAGACTGTACATCACATGCACATCACCTTTACACCTTCTGCACTTGTAGATTTTTTAATTACTTCTGCTAATTATTTATCCGGTTTGAGAATTGAAAATATTGCGAAAATAATATATAACTATATGGTATTGGGTGTATGATGTAGTGGCACATGGATTGCATAGATAGCGAGAAGTTATGTACAAATAGTGAGAAGCCGGTACTTCAACTCTATAGATATTTTTATTTTATTAACATGAGGTTCCATGCTAAAAAATCTGAGTTCAGAAATGGTACTATTTTGAAATTTGAGCATTAAATATTACACAAGAGGACATGGGTGAGCATATATAGATGTACTTTTTGTCCACTTTTGCATGCGCACAGGGCTGCCACTTGCATGTGCAGCTGTACTTTTTATCCTTTATCTCAGTATTCAAAGTTTATTCACATCATATCACACAGTGTAAGATTCCCGTCAGATACACATACTTTCAACAAAAAAAATTAAATACACTCGGAATACAAATGAATGTGATACACATACTTTTAAAGTCTAATTTAAATATTAATATGCACTTCATGAAATTAATCAGGTAAGTTTGACATTTAAATGCACCTAGCAGGGACATACGCAGACAGCACTAACATGAAATGTTTCAGTTAAAGCATCTGACATGTAGCTGACTAACTGCGTAATTGAGAAACTTGAATATTTCATATTAGCATCCCAGTGGTTTTAACTAAAGTCACAGATGCACTGATGTCAGGTCGAAGCTTAACAACGGTCTATGACGACATGCCAGAGCATCATTTCAATGACATTGAAGGTGCATACATCACCTTCCTTGATCATGTTCTCCTCGCAGAAGCTCTTCCAGCCTGACCCAACCTGGTGGCTGGTATCCTTGTATGGGAGAACACGCACTTGCCAAGAGCTGGTGCTGCTCAATGAGGTCTTCAATGTGACCGTGCAAGCTTCCCGGAGACCAATCGCGTTGCAGAAGGCCGCTGGAAAACTCTGCATGAATTCCAGTAACATTGGTCAGAGAAGGAATTCTATAAGCAGCAGTTGATGATACAAATATTTTAGTGGATGAATACTGAATTCCTGTTCATGCGAGTTAGATGGCATGCTCTTGAAGTGCATATATAAGTTCTTTACAAACGCTGCACAAGGTCTGATACTATGGAAATAAGTAGTTCAACATACAAATTTGTTTCCTCGTGTATCATCAGTTAAAAACATTACATGAAAGGATATTTATCTGTTTCACCATTCAGAAACGTAAGATTGTCCACAGAAGTTCTGATGACATATCTGGCATTTTTTTCATTTCATAATCTTGAAACAAATTAATCTAATTCCTAATTGGAGCATACTGATATCAATAATTATGGTACTTACAATACATATTTTAATCATTCTTGTGCTTATCTCCTTTAACCATGCCGGTGGCCCAATCACATATACACCTTGAGCACATGATGATGCATTCTTCAAAGAAGCCATGGAGCCTTTTTGCTTGTTTTGATCATCACTACTTAAGCTTTCATTCCTGCTCTTACGCTTGCTACTGGAAGTAAAGGGTGTTTCGTGCTGTTCCTGAGCATCTGTTATTGTTGGTACTTGATGATAAGACAAAAGAGACGTGTGTCAGTTTTTAACTCAAATTCAAATTCAAACAGATCTGATTGATCTTTTCCTTACAACGGGTGATAGTGATGTGCCACATTGTGCTTTCGATGACACTGAAGGTGCAGATGTCGCCTTCCTTGAGAATATTCTCCCGGCAGAACCTCCTCCAACCCTTCCTGAGCTGGTAGCTGTCATTCTTGCATGGGAGACTATGTACCTGCCAAGATTCACTACCATTCCTTGAGGTCTTGAGTGTGATCGCACAACGTTCCCGCAACCCAATACCATCAAAGAATGCTTTTGGCAAAGACAGCAATAATTGCAATCACATTGGTTCCAGTAAGCAGTCAACAGTTCACTATATATCACAGTGGACGAATATTGACTGCTTGATCTAAGTTCCGTTTCTTTTGTGTTTGATAACAATCACTCAAGTGCATACACATGACAAATGGCATATAAAAATTTCATATTATATTATTATTACCTAGTTCTGACCTTAATATATTGATTTGTTTCTTCCAGTCACTCTGTTACATGTGCATATATTCTTAGAAGTTACAGCTACTAAGAACATGTCAGTCTCTATTTCTCAATGAGGAACTAAAATCTTTTGATTTGTTTCTTCCTGTTAGCGTGTGCATATAGCATTAGTAGTTAGAGCATCATTTAATCATATGAACATGTTTCTCTGAGGAATTCAAAGCCAATATCTATGTTTCTTCCTGTCCCAGATGCCATATGATAGCAGCTGTTCAGCTCATATTATTTTTTAGCATACAATTTAATCTATTTAACAGGGAAATGCTTGCACTTACAATATGATTTTTAAGTGTGTTGGCATCAATCTGCTTCTCTATCGATGATGGTGGCGCGATCTTGAATGATGTTTGGTTCCAAGATGCTGTGGGGCCTTGTGGTTCCTTTTCTCCATTACTGCTTGGCAAATTGTTGTCATACTGCTTCTGAATGGAAGCAGGTTGTGCTTCATGCTGCTTCTGAATGGCAGCAGATGGTGCTCTCTGCTGCTTCTGAATGGAAGCAGACGGTGCTTTCTGCTGCTTCTGAATGGAAGCAGATGGTGCTCTCTGCTGCTTCTGAATGGAAGCAAATGTTGCTTCTTGCTGCTTCTGAATGGAAGCAGATGGTGCTTCCTGCTGCTCTTCAATATCTGGCAATGTTGATACTTGATAAGACAAAAGAGACATGCACTTCAGTATTTAATTTAACTCATTCACATCCATTGCTAACAGCTTAAAAAGAAAACCATAGACATAGTTATATTTTGCTCACTTTGTCGACCTCTGTTTTCTTGTGGTTGAACTCTCTCTGGTATCCATTTGGCCCATACACTTTGAGTGTAAACACCATGTTTCCCTCATACCGTAGCAGCAGAGCATTAGCTTCAGTAATGTCATGAAACTTGAGAAACTGTGACCAACCACCTGCGAGGAACACGCCCGTCCAACCCATTTCGAGTTTAATGCTGTAAACTTTGCCAGAGCGGCCAAAAACGATGGCCGTACGATTATCAAGTAGCTCCATGGGGATATGCTGTTCCACAAACTTAGCAGGTATCAGCTGCAAGAACACATAGAGAGAAGAGAAGTCAGGTCATGACAACAAGTGAAAGCAAAGTCAACAACGATATGCGCACCATCTTTTCCATGAAATCTTTTGGAAGCACTCTGATGAACTGTGGCTTATGGGTGGAACCTTTGCTGCTTGCCGTTGCTTCACCTGAAGAGAATATATGAGTTACCAAAAAAAACTAAATCAATTAGATCTTTTTCAGAATCCAAGAAGAACACCAACATTACAAAGAGAAGAAAAGGGTAAAATTACCACAGAAAATGTTAGCCTCTAATTAATTTCTGAGACATGCATGGAGACCAATGAGAAATTGGGGGATCTTTCCGTACCTGCAGGTGGAGCTGGAGCGCCGAGCTCCCTGAAGCAGCAGGTGGCGTCGAACGCCTTGGCGGATAGCACGCCGCGGCCGCGGTGGCGGAGGACGAGCCACCCGGTGCCGACGCCGCAGGCCTCCGCGAACTCCGGCCACCCGCGGCCCAGGAACGCGCCGTCGCCGTCCTTCCCGACCTCGACGGACCAGAACTTGACCTTGCCGCCGGCCGGGCCAACGACGAGGGCCTCCGCCGCGCCGATTTCCCCGGCGAGCTCGTCGGGGATGCGCTGGAAAGAAAGGGCAAGATCAGCCGGAAGGTCAGTAAGTTGCGCGGCGGCGGTAGCGTCGGCGGCACTAACCAGAGCGTCGCGGGAAAATGGCAGCAGCACCCGTAGGTGCTTCTTCGCCGTGGCGGTGCCTTGTTTGCCGGGCCCGGACGAAGCCATGGCCGGCCGGGGAGTTTGCTCGAAGGTGGTAGCGAGGAGTGACTCCTGCTGCGGCTGCTTGGTGTTGGGTACCCAACCGGTCAACATTCGGCTATTTAGTGATGCTTCGATACGTACGCTACTAAAATTTTTACTTTGAGTCACACAAAAGGGTGCAATATATCAATGTAAAATTTTATTTTATTGTTTACCAACCGGTGAGTTTTGACTTGATGATACCCTCTTCATATCCAAGCGTTTTAAGTTTCGGAAATAATTTATACTCAATTTTTCTTCGATATAAACCTCTTTCCAACAGTCTTTCTTTTCCAATCCAATTACCATATTAAGAGAGTGGATAAGAAAATAATATTCCAACAGTTTTTCTTTACTTTTCCCTTTTCCCACTAACTATTGGGACAACCCAATAATTCATCCCAATTCTACCAAAATAAAGGAGGAGTTGTGACTCTTCCAATATAGTAGTTGGATTGGAATGAGATTATTGGAAGACTACAAAAGTAACTCTCCTAATAACGGTGAAAGTGACATTGGTGTATCCTATTAACTAGTTATTAGGAAACATTTATGAGGGACCGCTAGAGATGCTTTTTGCTCCCTCTTTTAGTAACTCTAATATATGCTGCGTCACTTTCCATTTTGTCGATAAAAAAATAAATACCTCTAAATTGTATGGTATAATCGATGTAGTTCAGACACATGAATAATTTTAAGATAAAGTACTCTAACAAGCAACGTATTGAAACAAAGTTTTTATGGCTATGTCAGTCACGACATAATGTAACTGCCATTGCCCATTGCAGTGAAGTAGATGAGCCACGTAAGCTAGAATGGAGTGGAGCCTCGAAGGCTGCATCCAACTCTGAATGAAGTGGCCGAAACTGGAAGGTGCTGCTGCTGGGCACCTCTTTGCTTTGGGCGGGGTCCATGGTGATATATGGGTTACGAACTTAAGCCATTAATTGTTAAGCATCTCTTGCTTTGGGTGAGGTTCATGGTGGTACACGGCGCTACGCCATTTTTAAGGGTTTCATCCTTATTAAATGACGTGTCACATAAGCAAATATGATAATATCATAAGATATTTATGAGGAGGGAAAAATATGGGTTTCATGGTGATGAAACTAGGCGTACATTGTTTCTAAGGCATGAAAAGTATTGAAATTGTCGTTGAGATTTACAAAGTTTCATTTCATCTCATTTGGTCCAATCATGTGCACCATAATTAAAGGTTATGATGACTTGCCTATAAAATCATGACATGAAGCTAAGCATTGAAGGTATGATTTCATCACTCACAAAAAAAATGATTTGAATGATGTAGCTTGAAAACTATCCCACGAAACTTGTCACTAAGGAGGCCGACCTTAGGGTTGAATTTAGACTTCAACACCTCTAGAAGTTCGGGCCCTAGCTCCTTTTTGGAAAGCAAGAAATATTGCTTATACTTTTAAGGAAAATTAATGAAAATTCTAATCAAGTATTATGTTTCTAATAATAAATATATTTCTAGCTTCATATATATTCTCTTTTGAGGACACATCATATCACAATAATATTACATAAAATATACACATGACCAATACATGACATAGAAAAGATGGTGTACACATAAAAACAAACAAAAACCGATCGTTTAAAATGTTATATTTGTTTTTAAAATATTGGTTAAAAGTTCACCCGTAGACCGTCAATAGCTAAACGATATGTGTTTTGAATCAGAGTATAAACAATTGCATGTGTGAAAAAAAAGTTTAAAACATGCGAAAGTTACTGGACTTTTGCATATAGAAATTCCCCAAAAAAAGGACTTCCATACAAATGAGCCTTAACACAAGCACATAAAAAGGCGAAGGTACACAGTCACCTGAATGTGTACTGATATAACATGTACTAACATAAAGTGTACTTTCCATACAATGCTGACATGAAAGTGTACTTTCCATACACGTAGCGGAGGCACTCATCTTCACTCTAGCAATGATTGATGGGCAATATAGTTCACGTGTCCAAGTCCAAATTAATAGACTTATATTTGCGATTGTTTGGAACAGGTGTTTCGTTCTATAGTAAAAATACAAATAATAGGAAAAGGCAATAGGTAAAGATCATTTTAAGATTAATTGAACTGAAACTTGGCTTATTGCCATCTGGTTGCTGGTACTCCAGAGGGTCCCAAGATTTGTCCGCAACCAGGAGTGGGTATATATATATATGCATAACCCAACACAAGGAGGTGTATTGATATGCACAAGTTTCATACAATTAAGCAAGTAGTTCTGAAACATGCAAATGCAAGTATCTAGGACATCAGTAGTAGACAGAAGTGTTGAAGCCAATCACTCAACAGGCCAAGCCAATTTGCTGATGACAAACTTGCACCTTCCATAATAAGAAGAGTAACACCAAGTGACACGGTCGCTGACATACTATCTAGCCGTAGCTTAGTGGCGTGTGCTCTCTACATGCCACAGCATGGTTTTGATGACTTTGAAGGTGCAGATGTCACCTACCTTCAATCTGTTCTCCCGGCAGAACTTAATCCAGCCTGAGCCAATTTGATAACCACTGTTCTTGTACATGAGCACCGGTACAGAACTGACTTTTGATGCGCCCCCTTTTAATCCCGTTTAATGTAGGCTCGAGAGAAAAGGGGTGCACGGAGCTTTACTCCCGGTTGGTATTTGCAAACGGAACTAAAGGCGTCCTTTTGTCCGGGTCAAAAATCAGCCACCCGTAGGGGACTCTTTAGTCCCGGGTGAAAAAATCAGCTACCCGTGAGGGTCCTTTTAGTCTCGAGTGGTAAGACCAACCGGGACTAAAGGTCACCATTTTAATCCCGGTTGGTGTTACCATCCGGGACTAAAGCTCATGACACCAACCGGGATAAAATGTAATCTTTTATCCTGGTTGGAAATACTAACCATGATAAAAGGGTCCCCCATGGGTCGCTAAAAAAGAATTAAAGTCCTCGGACCCTTTTTATCCCGGTTTGTAATACCAACTGAGATAAAAGGAAACCCCTTTTATCCCGGTTGGTGTTTCAAACCGGGATAAAAGAGTCCCCATGGGTGCCTAAAAAAGAACTAAATCTCTCAAAACTTTTTATCTCGGTTTGTAATACTAACCGGGATAAAAGGGGATCTTTTATCCCGGTTGGTATTACAAACCGGGATAAAATGGTCCCCCAAGATTTAGTACAAAAGGATTGCATCCCCTATATAGTCAGATGTGGTGTGTAAGTGGGATGGACTTGCGACCCTGGTACCCCGGGTATCCCGGATTGGTTTTTCGGGAGATTTTCACCCTACCAACCAGGTAACCGGGACTAATACCGAGTTTTCTTCCATTTCTTCCGGTGGAGATCACGAACCTGCCAAGACCTGCTACAATTGGTTGAGGTTTTGAGCGTGATAGTGCAACATTATCCAATTGCAGAGCAGAAGTTTGACGCCAAAGACTGTAATAAACGGAATCACATCTAGGATGGATTCGGATGGCAGAAAATCCGAATTATCCGATATCCGTATTCAATTTTAGTTAAATATGGATATCCGTATTCGTATTCGTTTTAATATGGATGTCTAAATGGATGTATCCGTATTTGATTTTTAATGTTTTTCTCTATCCGATTCCGGATTCGTATTCGACAAAAATATGAAATATCTGACATTATCCGTATCCGCAAAGAATAAAGTACCTAATGAAGCCATCTAAAACTTATTTATATTACTAAATACTAATTACAAATGATGTTAATTTTAATATTGCTAATGAAATAATTACTTGCACCATTTAAACTATTAAAAAATTATCCATATGACAAATTAGTAATTATGTTAACCTAATATTACTAGTGATATATAATGCTAAAGTTTAATTAATTTTAATATGACTATTCATATTAATTTTAAATACATTATATTATTTATTAAATGATAAATCATATTTAAATATATTAATGAAGTTATTTTTATTATTCAATGATATATATTTATGGAAATACTTATTTTTATATTTATTTTGATATATTTAACTATTTATTAATAAATATGTTATTTTTAATAAGATATCTATTAGGTACTATGCTCATAATTTACTCCCTACTTTTAACATGAACCATAAAGCAAAATTGACACTTGTTATGACGATACGTTATAGAGGATATGTTATAAGACGAGCAAGTATCCGAATGCGAATCCGAATTCGAACCATTCGTTTTGTATTCGTATCCGTATTCGAATTCGAATTAAAATATGGTAAATAGTGCTATCCGAATTCGATTCCATCCGTATCCGATCCGAATCCATCCCTAATCACATGGGTTAGACACCTGAACACAGTAAAGCTATGCTAACTATCCACGTATCACTGTGAATGTATACGACTGATACATCTTAATTCTTGTTCATCTAGGCATAAGTTCTTTAAATCCGATACTCTGTGAAATGAACTAAGAAGTAACAAATTTGCAATAGTACGCACATTGATGCTATCAATAATTAAAAATATCAAATGATGTGTAGTTTCAGATTCTCCAAAATGAGACATAAGCTTGTCAACAAATCTCAGATGCCACGCTGTATCCTAACAACTTATCAGTTCGTACTCATATGTTCAAAATTGAATGGCTTCACTGCTGTTCCTAACTTTAAAGTACCAACAGGAAAAATTATTATTCTTACAAGATGCTTTGCTATTGAGTTGGTGCTCATCTCTTTCTGTATCCAAGATGGTGGCCCAATCTCATAGACAGCCCTTGTGTATTTTGGAGCCTTGCTTAATGAAGACCTTTTGCCCTCGTTCGTCCTTCACTACCTGAACCACCCTTCTTGGTCTTGTCTTCCTTTCTGGAAGAGCAAGGTGACTCCTTTTGCTTTTTAGTATCTGCTAATATAATGTTGGTGCTTCAAAAAAAAAGGAATACATGTTCTTCAGTATTTAACTCATATTTAATCCATTTCCAATAGATCTGTACATATCAGAAAAAAACTGATTTATATCTGTGCTTACAACGCTTGATAGTGACATGCCACAGCGTGGTCTCGATGATGTTGAAGGTGCACAGGTCGCCTGTCTTGAGCCTGTTCTCCTGGCAGAAGCTCTTCCAGACATCTCCTCGAATGCAGCAGTAACTCTTGTATGCGACTCCACGAACCTTCCATGACCTGGTGCAGTCCATTTCTGTCTTTAGTGTGATTGTGCAAGTATTCTGGAACCCAATCCTGCGGCAGAACTCTATCGACAATGGCTGCAAGCATTGAGATGCAACAACTGATTTCATTAAGCATCAACATTATATCATATGGAATGAACTAGATTCTAGTTTGTTTATTGGAATGAACCAGATTCTAGTTTGTGAAGCGAAACTTCAGGGATGTCGATAAAAGAGGGATTATAGATAGAAGGAAGAAGAATATAAAAGATATAGGATTCTGAGGTGTATGGTCTATACATTATATCATAAAAGAGGCGATGTGATAAAGCGTCAATATAATTAAATAATAAAAGAGAGAAGCGGTGAAGCAGACTGAAAATTGAGCTTACTAGAAAGCGCTCTAGCATGTAGGTGTTGTTGATCTCTTTCCTTATCCAAGATGATGGCTCAATCTGATAGTCAGGTTTCTTCAATGACGGTTTCGCGTTCAAGGAAGTCACTGAACTTTTTGGCCTCTTGTTTTTTTCACTGCTTGATTTCTCATCATTGTCTTTACGTTTCCTGATGGGAGAAGGTGATTCTTGTTGCATTTCAATATCTGTCAATGTGGAGAAGACATAAGCAGATGTTCATATATGTCAATAGAGTCAGTAATAAAAAAAATCAATTCTTTTTCTCACTTTGGTTAATTCCAGCATCCTTGGTCTTGAAATCTTTCTGGCATCCACTGAGCCCGAATGCTTTGAATTTGAAAACCATGTTCCCTTCATATCTCAAGAGCAAAACGTCACCTTTGGATATTCCATGAAACTCCAGAAACTGTGACCAGCCACCTGCGAAGAACATTCCTGATTGATCGTTCTCAAGTTCAATCTGCCAAAATTTGCCAAGGGGGCTGAAAATGACAGCTGTTCGGCTGTTCAGGTACTCTTCAGTGACATAACGTTTCACAAACCTAGCAGGGATTATCTGTAATGACATATATGAAAGTAGAAACTGTTAATGATACATCTCAAGTCTAAACATTTAAGGAGATGTCTAGTTTGAGCAAAACATAGTATCTGGAAGAGTTTGCAGACCATCTTCTCTGTGAAATTGGGGTAAATAATCCTGATGAACTGTGGCTTACAAGAAACCCCTTTCCTGCTTCTGGATGCCATAACTGAAGAAAATGTGAGCTATAAATATCAGTACAAATTGAAAATCATAGTATTTGATAATTATTAACAATAACGTAGCCAATAAACAAGATACATAAATACGCTATACATGATGACCAGTTCAACTGTAATTTAAGGGACCATTTATAACCCTGAATTCCACAGAACATTTGTATGAATTTCAAAGGAAAGTATTCTACCCTTCACAAAGTGTAATATACCGGGGAAAAAGTGTATGATAATAATTTCTTAATGATAGGCTCTAATGCCATTTTTCAACCTTATGCGCCACCAGACATTTCTAATCCCTTATTGAGGTAGATTTATGATCTACTTCCCAACCAAATATTTTCCTACAGGCATATACTTCCCTATCCTAGTTTAATATGAGATCATTGTTTCAATTCGTTCGAGAAAGATATCAAATGGACTATAATTTCTGCACTCAAATCTTGGAATCTGAAAGTAATCTTTTCAGTCCTCAGCTGATCAAAAAAAAGTACCGAAACTAGCATAATCTTGTAATCTGGAAGTAAGAATCCTTACGTGCCCGAGCTGATTATTACGAATTAAAAAAATCCGAAAACAGAAATGTTATGTTCACCTGCAGCTGGAGCGGCGAACTCCTTGATGCAAAAGCTGGTGTCGAACGCCTTGAAGGTGAGCGCGCCGCCGCCCTCGTGGCGGAGCACGACGAACCATCCGACGCCGACGCCGTGCGCCGCCAAGAATCCCGCCCACCCGCGGCCCAGGAACGCGCCGTCGCCGTCGCGGCCGACCTCCACGCGCCACACCTTGCCGAACGGGCTGACCACGAGGGCCGTCCCCCCCGGCGCCCCTTCGCCCACGCCGCCGCCGGCGTCGAAGCACCCGGCGAGCTCGTCGGAAATGCGCTGCACGCGGCCGAGAATCAGTGAGTTCAGTAGACCGTCAGTCAGGTGAAGGGTCGGCGCCTGAGTGAGCTCGAGGGCGGCGGTCGAGGGAGGCTGTGCTTACCATCTTGTGGAAGGACGGAGGCACCAGCACCTTGAGCTGCTTGGCCACGGCGCGCGCGCCGGCGTTGCTTCGCGATGAAGGCATGGCGACGGTGGATGCCGTGGAAGACCAAGCGACAGTACTGTGCGGGACTGCGGGTGGCCTTGATCGCCTTCGAGTAAAGCAGAGGATCACGGAGCGACGGTTCGTTGCCTTCTTTAATTAGGTTACTCATCAACAGCGAAGGTATCCCATATCTAAGAACAACTCCAATAGTAAAGTTAAAATGCTAACTATCAGGTTATTTATGTCAAGAATAGATCGCATAGTATTCCATGTCTCCGTCTATTCTAAAATATAAGATATCCAAATATTCAAAATTTATTCTCAAATAAAATCAGTCACTGCAATTGTTCATTTAATTATTTTCGGAGTTGGTAGGATTAGTTTAGCTGAGAGGAGCAATAGCTAAAATAGGCTCTTATTATTCACAACTGCTATTAAAAACTAAACAACATGACTCCTCGCTGTCGCTGTTTAGACCCGGCAACCTACCGACAGGAGTGCCTGAGGTAGTGTTTTGGTTAGTGGATCAGGAACTCGAATGTAAACGCAGACACACGATTTAGATAGATTCGGGCCGCTAGATTGCGTAATACTCTACGTACTGTGTGTTGGTTGGATTGAATTGCTTTGGAGGAGGTCGCTGTCTCGCCTTATATTGCCGGGGGTAGGGTTACAGATCGATTGGTTACAAGAATACTAGTCGGATACGCCTAGAAGAGCTCTACTCTTATTAAAATGAGTATTTTCCTAATCCTCGACTAGTTCCTGTCTTTCTATGTAGACTACGTCATCCTGCGCTATAGTTTCTATGTCGGATGCATCTCGGTGTCCAACCCCATATTTAGGACTGTCCAAACCTTCTAATGAGCCTATAGATGTATGTACGACATTCATGTTTCATTTCACCAAATAAAGGAATAGAAAAATTTTATGGAAAGAAGATCTGTTTGAGGTGCATCTTTTCAACAGAAGAATTGTAATTCCGCGGTTCGTTTGGGGCACCAGCTTTTGCTACAAATATATAAAGTTTCTCGGGAGCCATTTTGAGACAAGAAGTACTACTAAATGGAATGGGTCCTTAGTTTTAGTCAACATATTTACTTTTTTGGAACACCAATATTATTCTCTCCAATATCTTGATTGGACTTTTTGGAATGGTAGGGTTAACTTATTTCATTTAATAAAAATATAACATTTTTACTATACTCTGTACTCACCATTATTATGGCAATATGCGCTTCAATACCTAAAGGGATATTTTGTATACGATGGAAGAGGATATTATAGATATAATGAAAGTAACACTCATCGTGTTGATGGGATGGAACGTGCGAAAATTCACTGGTAACTCCCGATAGAAGCTATCACAACCCTCAAACTTGTTTTGGGATCCGTGCAATGGTGTCTTTTAGTGCATGTATTTTTTTTATTTTCTTTGTATCCGTTTTTTCTGAAAAGTCATTGTACATGTGTCAAAAATCTTATTTGAGAGATAAGACATAAAGCCATTTTGGGCATACGAGAGAGAAGAAAGGGATGAAATAAATTCTGTACACACATGTGATTTACCAACTGTACCGAGCTGCCAAATCCATTCAAAATTCAAAATATTACCGTTACACATATCACCCTATGTATAATTTTCACTAATAAAATTATATCCACTCCAACCGTGCAACGTTGTGCAGTCACAATGCACTATTGTATTGCTTTAGCCAAACTCTTATATTAATGTTATATGGCGAGTGATGTACCCCTGCATCAAATAAATTATCTCACAATCTTTTTGCACAATGATTCATGAGAAGAAAAAAATACATAGTACAAATTAATTGTTCTGCAAATTAATATGCAGAAAACATGAGAAAGAAAAAAGAAAGCGATGCCTCGGTACACTATGGTTCTGCATATTTACTACTGTACAGCTCGGTACATCATTGTAAGAAAAAATTGAGCAAGAAAAACAAAACAGAAGTAAGGAACAAGCTGTCCGGAAGGAGAAAGAAAAACAAAATAGAAGCGGTGAATAGAACTACTGCTAGTAGTGGAAATGCCTTTGTGTTGCCTGTAGTCCTGAATGCTTCAACCCTGACCTCTCATCTTGCTTCAATTCCTGTGCATTTTTGTTTTATCGGAAGTATTCCATATGTATTTTTTTTATTTTAGTTCGTATATGTACCAAGAGGGGAATCTAGTCAGGGTGACTTGACGTAAAGTCTTGCCATGAGTACACCTCTTTTACAGTAACTTTTTAACCCATCATTCCACTACCTCATATGCGTTGTACCCCATGGTTTCTACCGACCTGCCACTTTTTTTCAAAATTTAAAATCCAACCATTTGATTTAATAATTTTATACAAAAGTTCTTATCTTTTTTTTATCTATATTAATGCTAGTTACCATACCTTTTTATGCGCATAAACCTATCGTACCGCACATGTTCTAACCCTAGTGTTGTGTTCGTTCTGCGTGTACATTTGAGGTATGCAAATGTGCACTAAGAAAATTTTACGTACATTCAAGGTTACGCAAATCTGATGGAAAGCAGATGAACACATCTAATGAACACATAATTGATGAACAACGGTTGAACCTATAAAAAAATATGTTAAAAAGAAAATAATTACATCTGATGAACGCATGAACTTGTTTGTACCATAGAAAAACACAAAAAAAATCGCACCATGAAACAAATAAGAGGAGGAGCACATATCATCTAAATCAAAAAGAAAATAAAAGAATAGACATCATGATTAGCATTTTTACATCTTCAGGACAGAGAACATTTGCAGCACTCCACTAGTTTCACACCGTGCTTAGGGGGGGGAGAGAAGCCACACGCGGGAAGGTGGTAGCAGCGGCGGCTTGGGAGCCGCGCACCTAGCTCCGACCTCCCCGGCCCCACGTGCTGCCACACCACTGCCTCCCCTCTCCCGGTCCCACATCGCCACGCCGTGGCTGGGAACTTCTGAGGCCTTGCGTGTCGCGCCACCTTGGCAGGGCTCCGGGGCTCGTGTCGGCACCATGTCTGCCCCCGCGCACCATGGCCGTCGGGCCGGACGACCGTGGCACGGGCCACCGCCACCGCCGCTTGCCTCGTCCCTGCCCTCCACACTGACGGGTGAGCCTCATCCCGATGCCCGCGCCACACTACTGCTACTGGCAAACGCCGCCTAGTAGAGTAGTCGTGCGGGCGACGCCATCGCGGACGCTGCCACACTAGGCTTGGCATCGTCGTCATCGGTGAAGAGGCAGTATTGGTCGTCACCGTCGTGGAGAGGACCGATGGTGCTATGCTGTTGGGCGAGCCCCCGCCCGACGGCGGAGGCCGCGGCTGCGAGCCACCGCGTCAGCCACGCCCGCTCGCCCCACCACCTGCCGCCGCTCCCATCCATGTCACGCTGCGTTGCCTCCCTTTTGCGCCTCATGCCTGCGCGGCCCTGCAACTTATTGGGTCTAGATTTGGATCTAAAATGGGAGAGAGGAGAGAGAAGGAGAAAATTCAAATGAATTTGAAACTGTGGAGGGAGGAGAGATACATTTTATTTCTTGTACGAGTACTATGGGTCCGCGTACACAATACATGAACATGATAGAAATTTGCTGCCTAATAGCTTTTACAGATCTCAAAATGTACCGCAGGGGTATGGAATGGCCAGAATAACACCCACCCAATCTTCAGGAATACTTAGGGCGTGATTGGTAGCTGGGAGGGGGGCATCCGTGGGACTATCCAGAACCGTCTCGTGCACTCTCGCCTATTCGGTTCACCTCCCCACACGAAACGGCCGCACCCCCTCGTTCACTTTCCCTATTCCATCCCACATCCCTCCGTCCGCCCAGAGGCTACCTTCGCTCGCGAGCTGGGATGGGGCGATGCGGGCGGGAAGATTTTGGGCAACCGCGGGAGATGGCGCCGTCCTGGGGATAAAGTAGTGGGAGGCTAGAGTTACCGCCCCATTCTCGCGCCACTTCCTTACTCCCCTCTATTCCCCTGGTGCGCCTTCTCCTCTCCCTCCCCTTGTTCGACCTATGTTCGCTGATGGGATCGAGGTCCTGCGGCAGCCTACTGTTGGTCCTCCGGTGCTGTGACAGTACATCTCCCCCTCCTCTAACACTGGTTCCTCCCCTCTCCCATGCTGATCTGTTGATTCGTCTATTTTTGTTTGGCGTCGATGAACCCTAGGTTCTTATATTCTCAGATCTGTGTGGTGTTTTTGTTTATGTACATCTGGATCTATGTTTTAGTGATGTGGATCTATATTTATTCATACTTGTGGATCATATTTATCGATTCATGTATTACTGAGCAAAGTGCCTAGGTCGATGATGAATCCTTGCCGCCAGAGGAGCACCCTCGAGTGTGGCAGCCGCTCTTGGATAACATGTAGTTATGAATGTTTGCTTGCTTAACAACATGACCTCAAGTGCTTGTACTCAATTCTAATGAACATTGCATTGTATTGGTAGACATGGATTTCCAATCTAGGCGTCGAGCGGCTGCTGCTGTGGTTGCTGCAGTGGCTGCATAGTTTTTCATGTGGTTTAGGAGGAGAGGTCAAGATGCTCGGTCCATTACATATGAACCCATGGCAGAGAGGGACCAAGAGAGGATAACTAACCTAAGATTCATTTATGAATCTGATGATGTCCATTGCGTTAACCTGCTAAGGATGAGAAGGGCACCTTTTTTCCAACTGTGTGACTTGTTTTGTTCGAGAGAGTTGGTTATGGACAGCATACATGCCGCTGTTGAAGAATAGGTTGCAATGTTTTTGCATATTGTTGGTCACAACCAGCGGTTCAGGGTGATTAACATGATATTTAGGAGGTCACCAGAGACTATTAGTAGGTTCTTTCACCAAGTCTTGTATGTAGTTGGTGAGTTGAGGAATCAGTTGATTGTTCCACCATCCACTAGTGTCCATCCTAGGATCCATGGCAGTAGGAGATGGTACTCATATTTCAAGGTTGGTGGCCTTTTCATGAATGTAACCAACTGACCTACCCATATGGTAGTAACATTTTGATATGGTTATTTGTTTACTTGATTTAAGACTGCATAGGAGCAATTGATGGAACACATGTCTTAGCTAGAGTTCCTTTGAAGATGCAAGCTGCCTTTAGAGGCAGAAAGCACACCATAACTCAAAATGTTCTGGCAGTAGTGGACTTTGACCTCAGGTTCACATATGTGCTTGCTGGTGGGAGGGATCCGCACATGATGCTCTAATTTTGGCTGATGCCCTTGAAAGGGCTGATGGCCTTAGAGTCCCACAAGGTACCATCCATCACATATACACAACATGCCAAACAAATTGCACCCACTAAACTGATAAACCATGTTCATTTGTTACATTGTCTAGGGAAATTCTTTCTTGTGGATGCTGGATATGCAGCCAGGCAGGTTCCTGCCTCCATTTCGTGGTACAAGGTACCACTTGAGGGAGTTTGGTTCCAATAGACCACAAAACCAAAGAGAGTTGTTTAACCTAAGGCATTCTTCTCTTAGAGTGAAAGTAGAGAGGGTTTTTGGTGCGCTCAAGAATAGGTTCAGGATCCTTGACAACAAGCCCTTCCAACCTTACAAAACCCAAGTAAAGCTAGTTCTTCCTTGTTGTATTCTGCACAATTGGATACTTAGGCATGGTCAGGATGAACATCTCCCCAGTGAAGCTGCCTGGACTCCAAACTCCACTGATACTCCCTTTGAGCCAGAGGATGGTCCTCACAATGGAACTTGGGCACAACAAAGGGAAGCATGGGCTGCACAAATGTGGCAGAATAGAGGTTCTTCTAGAGTTTAATTCCAATGTTGCAATGAAGTACTTGAGGTTTATGTATTGTTTAGTAGCATTGATGGAACTTGTAATATTTGCTGAGACCTATGGCAATTTGCTATGATGTTTATCTGCAATCATGAACCTTCATTTGCTTTGATATTTATTTCTTAAGTACATTTTCTTATGTTGTTCTAGATATGATCGGTACTCTAATTGTGGTTAAGAAATGGCTGAGATGGGTGAGGATCTTGTTGGTGTTGTCAATGAAGTTGGAGCTCAGGGTAGGGTGGCAGCTGGGGAGGAAGCCAACCGAGCAGCCCCTCCACCCAATGGAGCCGAGGTTGGGGGGCCAATGCAGTGAACCAGTGTTCAGTCTGCCTTCATGCTTAGGAGGTTTCACTATCTGGTTGGGCAAGGGCTTAAAACTGACAAAGGCTTTAAGGAGGTTCATGTTAGGCAAGTTGCTAGGATGGTTTCTGAATTTGCTGAGGTCAATGTCACCACCACCAAATTTGCAACCACCTACGCAAATGGCGCCAGAGGTGTGTTAAGACTGTTAGGCTCAAGGATATTAGTGGTGCTATCTTGAATGAGGATCATCACATGATAGTTCTTGAGAAGGAGCATCTAATAGACCATACCAAGGTTAGGCTACAACCACATATGTTTAACTGTTATGTGTAATTGTTGCCCTTTGTCTAACTGTTATACCATATGTTTGCCCAACTAGGATCACCTTGCCCATGCCAAGTTCTTAAACACCCCTATTGAGAACTATGTTCAGATGGAGGTCATTTTTGGGTCCAGCTAGGCTACAAGTAGGTTTGCCATGGGTTCCAATGAACCCTTAGGTGTACCAACTGACCTTGGCCAACTTGAGGGAGATGTTAGATTAGAGACCATTGACTTAGGTGGGACTGAAGCTAATTCTGGTAAACCAAATGAAGCATCCAATGGGGTGGACAACTCAAAGGGTAGTGATGACAAATACAAGGAAGGAAGAGGTGGTAAAAGGAGGAAGTTGTGTGATGAAGAATACCAACAGATGCATGGTATGATTGTAGCTGTTGCCTCTATTGCAA
This sequence comes from Setaria italica, assembly GCF_000263155.2. Classification (NCBI taxonomy): domain Eukaryota; kingdom Viridiplantae; phylum Streptophyta; class Magnoliopsida; order Poales; family Poaceae; genus Setaria; species Setaria italica. The sequence continues at coordinate 15,335,556 of NC_028456.1, forward strand.
ATGCCCTCAAGGTTCCTCAGTATAATGAGGTCCATGAGGATCTATATGACTATTTCATGACCTGCCCTGGGTGCTCACAAGAGGTAATGATGTGTGCCCTAGTGTATCTGCTCAAGAACAAAGTAGAAGGTTTGTGCTTTGTTCAGATGACAGAAGCCCATAGGATCCTGTGGCTGAAGACCTACCTGAGCCAAGGCTACTTCTCCTAGATGCCATTTGATTGGCATATGTGCTTTTGCTAGTAGCCATGCTAATTGTCTATGCTATAGTCTGACTTTTGGGGTTGGCACTAACCACTAATGGTGATGATAGAGACACCATTTGAAGCCTGTCCAAGATTGAATATATTTTTGTATAGCATAAGACACATGGTGTCACCTTCAGTAGGTGATGAGGAGGGAGCTATGAGGTGTACACATGAACACCTGAACTTGTGGTTGTGATGGACCTATCCTGTCTTTGTTCTGGTTGTTTGTTTTTTCTTCGTGGTTGTCAATGACTTGTACTGAGGGTAAGACCATATGCCTGTGATGATTCCATTTTTTGCCCAGTGTTGTTGTTGGGTAACATCTGATGACCTTGAGCTTGTGAGGAAATGGAACCTTCTTCCATCTGGTGTTGCTGTTCATATTTCTATTTCTTGTCTACCTATTTGGCTGGTTGTTCTGTCTTGGTGGTTGTCAATGACCTGTTATTGAAGGTAAGACCATATGCATGTGATGATTCAATTATTTGCCCAATGATGTTGCTGGGTAACATCTATGACCTTGAGCTTGTGAGGTACTGGGACATTCTTTGTTCTGGTGTTGTTGTTCTTGTCCAGTGATGTTACATGTTTGTTCTTTCTTATTCTGGTGTTGTTGTTCTGGTGTTACTGTTCTGGGACATTCTTTATTGTTGTCACTGATGCTCCAAGCTCAATGTCAAGGGATGATGCAAAAACAAAAAAAATCTGAGCCCAACTTTTACTCTACCATAATTTCTTTGATCATACTACACCTTGCAATTGAATCATATTTTCTTTTCATTATAAGGCACAATGGCTTGGTATGTTGTCTATTGAGGTAGGAAGTCTGGGGTGTATGCAAATTGGGTCACATGCCATCAACTGGTTATCCAAATTGTTGCCACAAGAGTTTCACTTCCAAAGAAGAGGCAACTGCATTTTTTCTTGAGTTCACTGGTGATTCAGATGTCCAAGTTCTTTCTTTGGGTCCACAAATGGCGGTCAACACATATAGTTGGCTCCATATCATCATTGTGATGGAGCTTTATATTATTATAGGACTATTTGTAGTAATTAGTTTCCTTTGGAAATAATTTATGAACAACTATGTTTGTAAGATAAAAAGAACTGACCAATTACTCATGCTAATGAACATTGGTGGTAACCTCACCAAAATGGTCCTGGGGTGTTCTGAATATCTGCCATTCATTCTACAAAACAAGAACTCCTGTGCAATCTCATACAATAAAATAGTGCATCCAATTCAACCAAACAACAGCTTGGATCATTCAGCACGACAGCAATGTGCAACCAAACAAACCCAAGTGCATCAGGCCATCCCGCCTCCCGCTAGCCGGTACCACCCCTCCATCCTGTATGCCTCGCTCCTTTGCAACCAATCACGCCCATAATCTTGATTAGAAACTGAATGCCTTCATGCAAACCTTCAAAGAAAACAATAAAAAAAAGAAAAGCAGCTGCTAGATGCGCGTGCAGAGCCACCAGGCTGCGCCTGCGTTGATGTGCAGGCTCTCCAGGGTGCGGTAAACGGCCCTGAGCTTGATGCGCATCCAGATCCCCTCCCCCGGCCCCCGCACCCCGCCACCCGGTGCCCCTGGCCCGGCCGTCGCCCCCAGCCCCGGCGCCCCGCCCCACCGGTCGCCCCCGCCCCAGCCTCGGCGGCCCCGCCATCGGCGCCCCCGACCCGCCCGTCGCCCTCGGCCCCGGCGCCCCCGCCACCGGCGTTCTAGGGCCCTGACGCGCCCGCCACCCTCGGACGTCCCCTCGCCTCTCTAGGCCGGCGTCCCTCACCCTCCCGGTAATCAATCTTTGTTTTTCAAGTTACAAAATTAGAATTATAAATTAGAAAAGGGTAGAGATGTGGTAGGATGAAATAGAAATTAGAAATTACAAAAGTAATTAGTAATTAGGGAAGGATAAGATAGAGAGGTGGTAGGGCTTTTGTTTTAGAAATTAGAAAATGATGTTTGACTTGGGAATCTAAGGTATAAGAATTGTATGTGGAAGTCGGCCATCGTGTCGTTCCGTTGTTGTACATGTGGTTGTCGGCCATCGTGCCGTCTTATTTGATGCAGGTTATGGAAACCTCCACGTGTAGGGGAGGTGGTGCCGAAAATTTAACTTGACAGTTGTATGTTCTTTTTTTGCAGAAGAGGCTACGTTACCGTCCTCGAGTCGTCACTTTGTACGATAGCAAGGTGAGGCATCCTACACCTCTCTTTCCGTATGATGTTCGTATATCATGTAACCTAGTTAGAGTTTTGGTAGCACCTCCCAATTGTTCTCCGGATACACAATCTCCATTCCAGGACGTGTATTTGGAGAACAGCGGGGAGGTGCTGCCGAAATTCTATCTTGGGTCGGAGTAGACCATGGAAACTAAACCCACCTACACATCCTCGGGTGGGATTAGGACCTATCTTCACCTAATAGACAGTATAGGAACATGTAGATGCAACGTGAGTTTTTATATTACTCGCTGATATGCTAGAGGATGGAGGATCGTCAGTGGATGTACACGGGCTGCTCTAGTTAGAATTCGTTGACCGATGAATGGATTAACAAGACCGATGCTTTCTTGGAACGGGCATTTGCAAGGATCAAAGGAGGAAGAGATACTTGGTGTCCGTGTAGCAAATGTGGAAACATGCGTCAGCAAACCAAGCTAGACATGGGTAAACATCTTGTTAGGCACGGATTTACGTTAGACTATACCAGGTGGATCTACCATGGTGAAGTCGATCGTGGGAGGGACGAGGTCATCAGACAATGCATCGAGAAATATGATGATGATGCCGGGGTGGGAGACATGTTAGATGACTATCATGAAGCTTGTAGGGAGGAGGAGCCAGAGGCTACTGCAAAGGCGTATTACGACATGTTGTCTACGGCACAGCAACCCGTTCATGGGCATACCAAGGTTTCTCAACTGGATGCCATTGCACGTCTAATGGCCGTGAAGTCCCAGTTTAGCTTGAGTCGAGACGCCTTCGATATTATGTTGACAGTTTTTGGGAGCCTGCTCCCGGAGGGTCACATCTTGCCAAAGTATATGTATGAGACACAAAAACTTCTTCGTGCACTTAAGATGCCATACGAGCAGATACATGCTTGCCCGAAGGGATGCATCTTATTTAGGAAAGAGTATGCGGAAGCAAAGTACTGTGTAAAGTGCGAATCGTCTAGGTTCCTGGAGGTAGACTCTGGTGACGGTCAGAAGAAGCAGCTTGCAATCCCTGTGAAGATCCTACGGTACCTTCCCTTCATACCGAGGATCCAACGGCTTTACATGAGTGAAGAATCCGCAAAACAGATGACATGGCATAAAAACGGACGTCGATACAATACTGACAAGCTGGTACACCCATCCGATGGTGAAGCCTGGACAAAGTTTGATGCGATTTATCATGAGAAAGCTCGGGAGGCTCGTAATGTACGTGTTGCGCTGGCAATAGATGGGTTCAATCCTTATGGAATGGCGGCTGCCCCGTACACCTGTTGGCCTATGTTTGTTATCCCCCTCAATCTCCCCCCTGGTGTCCTATTTCAGCGACAGAGGATATTTTTATCATTGATAATTCCAGAACACCCGGGGAATAATATGAGTGTGTACATGGAGCCTCTGATTGATGATTTGGTCCGTGCATGGGAGGAAGGGGTATGGACATACGACTGTGCTACAAGGACAAACGGAAGGGGTATGGACATACGACCGTGCTACAAGGACAAACTTCAAGATGCATGTTTGGTACCACTACTCCCTGCATGACTTGCCGGCATATGGTATTTTCTGTGACTGGTGTGTTCACAGGAAGTTCCCATGCCCAGTATGCAAGGCTTCTTTGAAGTTCATTTGGTTGACGAAGGGTGACAAGTATTCTTCGTTCGACAAATATCGACAATTCCTTCCTCCTGACCATCCTTTCAGACGAGATATTAAAAACTTTACGAAAGATGTCGTAGTTAACGACCCCCCCACTGTAGATGTTGACCTTAGCCACGGTTCGTGCTCAGTTAGACGCTCTTGAGGTCAATAATCATGATGGTGGTTTTGTGGGATATGGCGAGCAACATGCTTGGACTCAGAAGTTATGCTTGTGGAACCTCCCCTATTGTGATGACCTTCTTCTCCCACATAACATTGATGTTATGCACACTGAAAAGAACATGAACATCGCCGAGGCCATCATCGACTTCTATGCTGAATACAGAAAGATGAGGGTCAAAAAAGAAGAGGCCAGGACAATGAACCTGACCAAGGAAGAATTCATGGCGGTACGTACAGAAAGTTAATATTTATTATTTCTGAGATTTATTACTCTTAATTTCTTTTGTTATATGTCACACACTTGATGATGTAGGTGCCTCCGTGGTGGTGCCGATCCTATACCCGGTGCTGGGAACAAATGGTGGATGTGTGGTTGCAGCCCGGGTGGTTGGAGAACCACCTTGCTTGCCGGGAGCAGCATCTGCAGATGCCATATGCATCACACCATCAAGGCAGCCTGAGCCTTGATTAATAGAAGGAAAAATGGGTACGCAAATTCATTTCTTTATTCTCACACATAATATTGCATATTTTCTAATCCTTTTGCATTTTTGCCGCAGACGTCATCACATGATGGCTAGGAGTGCTCCCAGTTCAAGGCATGGGTTATGTCCAAAAAGAGCAAGGTCACGGCAGACATCGACTTCAACCCGGAGGACCCGCCCGAGGCGTACAGCCATCCAAGCATCCACAGCCGCGTCACTGAGTACACATCAATGGCAAGGGAGGTTCATGGGCCAGAGTTCGATCCGAGCTCTCAGGATATTGATGCAGAAATTGTGATGAGGATGGGAGGAGGCAAGAAGCATGGCCGGTATTGGATTGGAGATAGCGTGATCGACACTGCCAGTACTCCCACTCTCTCCCAGATCCAAGCAAGGAGCACGGACTCGAGCCCCGCGATACGGGCACGGCCTACCACTGCACAGTTACAGATGCAGGCTCTGCAGGTTATTCCTATTTGTTTACTTTTTCGTTGATTTTTATGTACCTTTTGCTTTGCAATAAGACATTGGGATGAAATATTGTAGGCCCAGAAGGAGGTAGAACGGAAGCGACGAGAGGACCTAGTGGCGAGGATCGAGGCAGATTGTCAGCTAGAAAGGCAGAGGACGGAGTCGATGTTCCAGTACATGCAGAGTGTTTTTCACAGTTTAGGTCAAACTCCACCACCTATGCCACCGAACCTATTCCCGCCACCTCCACCTCCTGCAGCTACTCCTGTGAGTCACTCTCAACCTTACAATCAATCTAGAGTTAAACTAGAAATTACAGGCACTAGAAACTTACACTAGAAAAGTGACTAATGCAATCTCTTTAACTTTATGCAGAACCAATGCAGAATCATCCTGGGGGCAGTGGCCACCTACACATCCTCCTTAGTGACTTGTTATTTGTGTGTTTGTGATGCAAACTTGTGAATTACTTGTTTAGATGAGAACCTATATGTACTTCTGAATGTTATTTGTGTGCTTGTGATGCAATCTATGTGCCTGTGGTGCAATTTATATGCCTGTGCTTCTGTGGTTATTTTTTGAGACGGGTCCATTATACGTAACATTTCTGTTTAGCAGGAGGTGGATGGACACTTAACACTCGGCAAAGAGGCCATTTTCTGTTACTGTTTGACGACTTTGCCGAGTGCATCGTCACAACACTCGGCAAAGGCATCATAAAAATCTGGCGGAAGGGGCTTGTTTGCCGAGTGCCAAGAGGCAGGCACTCGGCAAACACCACAGGTTCGCCGAGTGTCGCTGACAAATACACTCGGCAAACAATGGATCTTCGCCGAGTGTCAGTGACAAATACACTCGGCAAACAATGGATCTTCGCCGAGTGTCTTCCGTCTAGCACTCAGCAAAGGCGCCGTTACCGTGACAGTCCGTTATCGCCTTTGTGCCGAGTGTTTTATTTTGCCGAGTGTTTTTCGACACTCGGCAAAGCGTTTGCTGAGTGCCCGACGTTTGACACTCGGCAAATATACTGTTTGCTGAGTGAAAGTTCACCGAGTCCAGTTCGTCGAGTGTATTTGGGCAAACTCTTTGCCGAGTGTATTTGGGCCTTCGCCGAGTGCCTGGGGCACTCGGCAAAAGTACTGTTTCCGGTAGTGCACATAACGTTAATAGTCACTCTAAAAATGCTATTATTAGCAAAAAAAAATACAAGAATTGATAGGGAAACATAGAATTGGAACATCAAAAACTTGGTACGAAGACATCACTAGAAATAGTTGAGCATTAAACTCCACATTGAAATAGTTGAGGGTCAATACCAATAGGACATTACAAGCGATTTTCATACCCATCTAGACATATTTACACAGTTATTCAAGGCAACTGTCTAAACTAAACTTTGCACCAAAAATCCATAAGTGGTGGTCCAATATTATATATGGTTTTTGATTATTCCTTTTGTAATATAGCCGTTGCAGACAATTTTCATTTTTCAAAGTCCCGTTGTTAATTCGTAACACCACTAATCAGTCTTTTTATCTTTTAAATCAAGTTTGAGTTTATTAATGGAATTTGATGGAGATATATATCATGTCTATCCTTATCTCTAGTGAAATTTATAAAAAGTATTTACAAACTTTTTAGAATTAGTGAAAGGGCTTGTGGGACACTGGTCTGAAATAGTTGGATTGACAGCACTGAAATAGCTCGGCTTATATATTTATCGTCTCCATTTACAAGGAAAACAAATACAAAACACAACCCTGTTTTCGCATACGTTTGGATGTATTGATCAACAACTGTGCAGCTGTGCTGATTAGATTTTGTTGTGTTCAGTTATGTTTATTATACTATGAAAATTTAATTCCCAATGGAGCCAAACCGGTTCGATAGATAATTACATATTGGATTTTTTGTATCTATCTCCAACTATCTCTATTGTAATATCAACTCCATCCTTTTTGCCAGCATAAATACAATTAAGCTCCCAGTATTGCTGGACAAGCTACAGTGTCATTCATTGCTGCTATCATGCATGAGATGCCAAAGTGCCATCTGATTGCTTTCCTTGAAGTTTAACTTTATGAACCAATTGAAGTTTAACTATGAGGCTGAGAATAAGTGAGAATGACCTGGGGTTTGTCTAGCATACAAACCACAGGCGTTATCATGCATCTCGTCTCGACCTACAGCACCATTTCATCTAATTTAAATATCAATATGCACTTCATGAAATTAATCAGGTAAGTTTGACATTTAAATGCACCTAGCAGGGACATACGCAGACAACACTAACATGAAATGTTTCAGTTAAAGCATCTGACATGTAGCTGACTAACTGCGTAATTGAGAAACTTGAATATTTCATATTAGCATCCCAGTGGTTATAACTACAGTCAAAGATGAACTAAAGTACTGTCATACTAAGAAGAGTAGCATCCCACCGTTTCTAAGAAAAGTCACAGATGCACTGATGTCAGGTCGAAGCTTAACAACGGTCTATGATGACATGCCAGAGCATCATTTCAATGACGTTGAAGGTGCATAAGTCACCTTCCTTGATCATGTTCTCCTCGCAGAAGCTCTTCCAGCCTGACCCGACCTGGTGGCTGGTATCCTTGTATGGGAGAACACGCACTTGCCAAGAGCTGGTGCTGCTCAATGAGGTCTTCAATGTGACCGTGCAAGCTTCCCGCAGACCAATCGCGTTGCAGAAGGCTGCTGGAAAACTCTGCATGAATTCCAGTAACATTGGTCAGAGAAGGAATTCTATAAGCAGCAGTTGATGATGCAAATATTTTAGTGGATGAATACTGAATTCCTGTTCATGCGAGTTAGATGGCATGCTCTTGAAGTGCATATATAAGTTCTTTACAAACGCTGCACAAGGTCTGATACTATGGAAATAAGTAGTTCAACATACAATTTTTTTTCCTCGTGTACCATCAGTTAAAAACATTACATGAAAGGATATTTATCTGTTTCACCATTCAGAAACGTAAGATTGTCCACAGAAGTTCTGATGACATATCTGGCATTTTTTCATTTCATATTCTTGAAACAAATTAATCTAATTCCTAATTGGAGCATACTGATATCAATAATTATGGTACTTACAATACATATTTTAATCATTCTGGTGCTTATCTCCTTCTTTAACCATGCAGGTGGCCCAATCACATATACACCTTGAGCACGTGATGATGCATTCTTCAAAGAAGCCATGGAGCCTTTTTGCTTCATCACTACTTAAGCTTTCATTCCTGCTCTTACGCTTCCTACTGGAAGTAAAGGTGTTTCGTGCTGTTCCTGAGCATCTGTTATTATTGGTACTTGATGATAAGACAAAAGAGACGTGTGCCAGTTTTTAACTCAAATTCAAATTCAAACAGATCTGATTAATCTTTTCCTCACAACGGGTGATAGTGACGTGCCACATTGTGCTTTCGATGACATTGAAGGTGCAGATGTCGCCTTCCTTGATACTATTCTCCCGGCAGAACCTCCTCCAACCCTTCCTGAGCTGGTAGCTGTTATTCTTGCATGGGAGACTATGTACCTGCCAAGATTCACTACCGTTCCTTGAGGTCTTGAGTGTGATCGCACAATGTTCCCGCAACCCAATACCATCACAGAATGCTTTTGGCAAAACCTGCAATAATTGCAATCACATTGGTTCCAGTACGTAAGCAGTCAACAGTTCACTATATATCACAGTGGACGAATACTGACTGCTTGATCTAAGTTCCGTTTCTTTTGGGTTTGATGACAATCACTCAAGTGCATATACATGACAAATGGCATATAAAAATGTCATACTATATTATTATTACCTAGTTCTGAACTTAATATATTGATTTGTTTCTTCCAGTCACTCTGTTACATGTGCATATATTCTTAGGAGTTACAGCTACTAAGAACATGTCAGTCTCTATTTCTCAATGAGGAACTAAAATCTTTTGATTTGTTTCTTACTGTTAGCGTGTGCATATAGCTTAGTAGTTAGAGCATCATTTGATCATATGAACATGTTTCTCTGTGAGGAATTCAAAGCCAATATCTATGTTTCTTCCTATCCCAGATGCCATATGATAACAGCTGTTCAGCACATATTATTTTTTAGCATACAATCTAATCTATTAAACAGGGAAATGTTGCACTTACAATATGATTTTTAAGTGTGTTGGCATTAATCTGCTTCTCTATCGATGATGGTGGCGCGATCTTGAATGATGTCTGGTTCCAAGATGCTGTGGGGCTTTGTGATTCCTTTTCTCCATTACTGCTTGGCAAATTGTTGTCATACTGCTTCTGAATGGAAGCAGGTTGTGCTTCCTGCTGCTTCCGAATGGAAGCAGATGGTGCTCTCTGCTGCTTCTGAATGGAAGCAGATGGTGCTTCCTGCTGCTTCTGAATGGAAGCAGATGGTGCTCTCTGCTGCTTCTGAATGGAAGCAAATGCTGCTTCTTGCTGCTTCTGAATGGAAGCAGATGGTGCTTCCTGCTGCTCTTCAATATCTGGCAATGTTGATACTTGATAAGACAAAAGAGACATGCACTTCAGTATTTAATTTAACTCATTCACATCCATTGCTAACAGCTTAAAAAGAAAACCATAGACATAGTTATATTTTGCTCACTTTGTCGACCTCTGTTTTCCTTGTGGTTGAACTCTCTCTGGTATCCATTTGGCCCATACACTTTGAGTGTAAACACCATGTTTCCCTCATACCGTAGCAGCAGAGCATTAGCTTCAGTAATGTCATGAAACTTGAGAAACTGTGACCAACCACCTGCGAAGAACACGCCCGCCCAACCCATTTTGAGTTTAATGCTGTAAACTTTGCCAGAGGGGCCAAAAACGATGGCCGTACGATTATCAAGTAGCTCCATGGGGATATGCTGTTCCACAAACTTAGCAGGTATCAGCTGCAAGAACACATAGAGAGAAGAGAAGTCAGGTCATTACAACAAGTGAAAGCAAAGTCAACAACGATATGCGCACCATCTTTTCCATGAAATCTTTTGGAAGCACTCTGATGAACTGTGGCTTATGGGTGGAACCTTTGCTGCTTGCCGTTGCTTCACCTGAAGAGAATATATGAGTTACCAAAAAATACTAAATCAATTAGATCTTTTTCAGAATCCAAGAAGATCACCAACATTACAAAGAGAAGAAAAGGGTAAAATTACCACAGAAAATGTTAGCCTCTAATTAATTTCTGAGACATGCATGGAGACCAATGAGAAATTGGGGGATCTTTCGCAGGTGGAGCTGGAGCGCCGAGCTCCCTGAAGCAGCAGGTGGCGTCGAACGCCTTGGCGGATAGCACGCCGCGGCCGCGGTGGCGGAGGACGAGGAGCCACCCGGTGCCGACGCCGCAGGCCTCCGCGAACTCCGGCCACCCGCGGCCCAGGAACGCGCCGTCGCCGTCCTTCCCGACCTCGACGGACCAGAACTTGACCTTGCCGCCGGCCGGGCCGACGACGAGGGCCTCCGCCGCGCCGATTTCCCCGGCGAGCTCGTCGGGGATGCGCTGGAAAGAAAGGGCAAGATCAGCCGGAAGGTCAGTAAGTTGCGCGCCGGCATTCGAGCGCGGCGGCGGTAGCGTCGGCGGCACTAACCAGAGCTTCGCGGGAAAATGGCAGCAGCACCCGTAGGTGCTTCTTCGCCGTGGCGGTGCCTTGTTTGCCGGGCCCGGACGAAGCCATGGCCGGCCGGGGAGTTTGCTCGAAGGTGGTAGCGAGGAGTGACTACTGCTGCGGCTGCTTGGTGTTGGGTACCCAACCGGTCAACATTCGGCTATTTAGTGATGCTTCGATACGTACGCTACTAAAATTGTTACTTTGAGTCACACAAAAGGGTGCAATATATCAATGTAAAATTTTTATTTTATTGTTTGTAAAAGTATCATACCAACCGGTGAGTTTTGACTTGACGATAACCTCTTCATATCCAAGCGTTTTAAGTTTCGGAAATAATTTATACTCAATTTTTCTTCAATATAAATCTCTTTAGAGCACCTCCAGCAGTCTTTCTTTCCCAATCCAAAGAGTGGATAAGAAAATAATGCTCCAACAGTCTTCCTTTATCTTTCCCTCTTTATCTTTCTTTATTAGGGACCGCTGGAGATGCTTTTTACTCCCTCTTTTCGAACTCTAATATATGCTGCGTCACTTTCCTTTTTATCGATAAAAAAATAAATACCTCTAAATTGTATGGTATAATTGATGTAGTTCAGACACATGAATAATTTTAAGATAAAGTACTCTAACAAGCAACGTATTGAAACAAAGTTTTTATGACTATGTCAGTCACGACATAATGTAACTACCATTGCCCATTGCAGTGAAGTAGATGAGCCACGTAAGTTAGAATGGAGTGGAGCCTCGAAGGCTGCATCCAACTCTGAATGAAGTGGCCGAAACTGGAAGGTGCTGCTGCTGGGCACCTCTTTGCTTTGGGTGGGGTCCACGGTGATACATGGGTTACGAACTTAAGTAGGCATCTCTTGTTTTGGGTGAGGTTCATGTTTTCAAGGGTTTCATCCTTATTAAATGACGTGTCACAAGATGACATGTCACATAAGTAAATATGATAATATCATAAGATATTTATGAGGAGGGAAAAGTATGGGTTTCATGGTAATGAAACTACACGTACATTATTTCTAAGGCATGAAAAGTATTGAAATTGTCGTTGAGATTTACAAAGTTTCATTTTATCTCATTTGGTCCAATCATGTGCACCATAATAGGCTATGATGACTTGCCTATAAAATCTTGATATAAAGCTAAGCATTGAAGGTATGATTTCATCACTCACCAAAAAAAATGATTTGAATGGTGTAGCTTGAAAACTATCCCACGAAACTTGTCACTAAGGAGGCCTTAGGGTTGAATTTAGACTTCAACACCTCTAGGAGTTCGGGCCCTAGCTCCTTTTTGGAAAGCAACAAATATTGCTTATACTTTTAAGGAAAATTAATGAAAATTCTTATCAAGTATTATGTTTCTAATAATAAATATATTTCTAGCTTCATATATATTCTCTTCTGAGGACACATCATATCACAATAATATTACATAAAATATACACATGACCAATACATGACATAGAAAAGATGGTGTACACATAAAAACAAACAAAAAAGATCGTTTAAAATGTTATATTTGTTTTTAAAATATTGGTTAAAAGTTCACCCGTAGACCGTCAATAGCTAAACGATATGTGTTTTGAATCAGAGTATAAACAATTGCATGTGTGAAAAAAAAGTTCAAAACATGCGAAAGTTACTGGACTTTTGCATATAGAAATTCCCCAAAAAAGGATTTCCATACAAATGAGCCTTAACACAAGCACATAAAAAGGCGAAGGTACAGTCACCTGAATGTGTACTGATATAACATGTACTAACATAAAGTGTACTTTCCATAGAAATGTGCTGACATGAAAGTGTACTTTCCATACACGTAGCGGAGGCACTCATCTTCACTCTAGCAATGATTGATGGGCAATATAGTTCACGTGTCCAAGTCCAAATTAATAGACTTATATTTGCGATTGTTTGGAACAGGTGTTTCGTTCTATAGTAAAAATACAAATAATAGGAAAAGGCAATAGGTAAAGATCATTTTAAGATTAATTGAACTGAAACTTGGCTTATTGCCATCTGGTTGCTGGTACTCCAGAGGGTCCCCACATTTGTCCGCAACCAGGAGTGGGTATCACTACCGGAAACAGTAAGTTTGCCGAGTGCCCGAAGCACTTGGTGAAGGCTCAAAAACACTCGGCAAACAGTTTGCCGAGTGTAACACTCGGCGAACACAACTCGGCGAAGTTTCCCTCGGCAAACAGTGGATTTGTCGAGTGTCGAACGTCGGGCACTCGGCAAAGGCTTTGCCGAGTGGCAAAAAACACTCGGCAATGATTTTTTGGAAAAAATAAAAAAACAAGCTAGCGCCACCGCCGGCCGCCACCACTGCCGTTGGCCGCCGCCACCCTTGCCTCCCGCCGCCAGGCCACGAACCCCGCTGCCACCAGGCCGCCACCCTTGCCTCCCGCCGCCACGCCACGAAGCCTGCCGCCATCCACCAACATCGCCGCCGCTGCGCCACCAGCCCCCGCCACCACCGCTACTGGAAGCCCGCCGCTGACACCACCCGGAGCCGCTGCCGACATCTCCCAGAGCTCCTGGACGGCTCCGTGGCCTGTGCCGCCCATGGCCCGCATCGCCCCTAGCCCGCCCCAGATCCGAAGGGGAGGGAGCCAGGGAAGGAGAGGGAGAGCGGCGGCAGGGGCTGGCGGTGGGCGGCGGTGACAGAGAGAGAGGAAGGTGGGGGACGGGTGGGGGTGGCGGAGGAATGAAGACGAGGGGGCTGGGTGCGGTGCTGGTCGGTGACTAAGTCCTACGCGGTTGGGAAAAAAAATCGCCGAGTGTCCTAGGTATGACACTCGGTGAAGGGTTGCTTTGTCGAGTGCCTAACCTAGGACACTGGGCAAAGCTATTTAAAAAAAATAAAAATTATCCAACAGTTTCAAAAAATTGTCAAAAGTTCACATGAAATAATATATATTCTCTATTAACTATACAAAAGTTTTGTAGTCAAATCAAAATTCGACCGTCATTTTGACTCCAAATCTTATCCAATACTTCTCAACGTTACTATTCTTCTTCTGAAATGCTTCGGTTTGTAAACATCGTACGTGATGAAATGTGCAAAACCTTCTTAATTTTTTTTCCACAGCCTCCACGTATGATATCATCACATCATGACAAATCTCATGATTTTTAGACTTTGCTTATTTTTTTTACAATTTAAAAATACCACTGTCGCACGTTCGTGGTCGTGTTTCCAGAACAAGATGTTCAAAATTTCTTTTCATTTCACGGGTCAGACCCCAAATTGGGCCAAATAACATGAATATCATTTTTCTACTCATTTTATTCTATAATTTGAATCACTTGCGGTTCAAATTTGACTTATACCAAAAATTTTCTTGAAATGCAATTAATTAAATAAATATAGCAAAAAAATTCAAAAATATACCAAACTTTAACATGGAGTACCACATGTTGTATGTGGGGCGTAGAAAAAATTTCAAGATGGAAAGAGGAAAAAAATTATTATTTTGCTGAGTGTCAAAAAAAACATTCGGCAAACCCCACTCTTTGCCGAGTGTTTTTTTGACACTCGGCAAAGTCCATCGTTTGCCGAGTGTTCTTAGCCCGGCACTCGGCAAAGAGCTTGTTTGCCGATTGTCCGAAAAAAAACACTCGGCAAAAAAAACACTCGGTAAATTTAAGGTTTCCGGTAGTGTATATATGCATAACCCAACACAAGGAGGTGTATTGATATGCGCTAGTTTCATACAATTAAGCAAGTAGTTCTGAAACATGCAAATGCAAGTATCTAGGACATCAGTAGACAGAAGTGTTGAAGCCAATCACTCAACAGGCCAAGCCAATTTGCTGATGACAAACTTGCACCTTCCATAATAAGAAGAGTAACACCAAGTGACACGGTCGCTGACATACTATCTAGCCGTAGCTTAGTGGCGTATGATCTCTACATGCCACAGCGTGGTCTCGATGATGTTGAAGGTGCACAGGTCGCCTGTCTTGAGCCTGTTCTCGTGGCAGAAGCTCTTCCAGCCATCTCCTCGAATGCAGCAGTAATTCTTGTATGCGACTCCATGAACCTTCCATGACCTGGTGCTGTCCATTTCCGTCTTTAGTGTGATTGTGCAAGTATTCTGGAACCCAATCCTGCGGCAGAACTTCATCGGCAATGACTGCAAGCATTGTGATGCAACAACTGATTTCATTAAGCATCAACATTATATCATATGGAATGAACTAGATTCTAGTTTGTTTATTGGAATGAACCAGATTCTAGTTTGTGAAGCGAAGCTTCAGGGATGTGGATAAAAGAGGGATTATAGATAGAAGGAAGAAGAATATAAAAGATATAGGATTCGAGGTGTATGGTCTATACATTATATCATAAAAGAGGCAATGTGATAAAGCGTCAATATAATTAAATAATAAAAGAGAGAAGTGGTCAAGCAGACTGAAAATTGAGCTTACTAGAAGGCACTCTAGCATGGAGGTGGTGATCTCTTTCCTTATCCAAGATGATGGTTCAATCTGATAGTCAGGTTTCTTCAGTGACGGTTTCGCGTTCAAGAAAGTCACTGAACTTTTTGGCGTCTTGTTTTTTTCACTGCTTGATTTCTCATCATTGTCTTTACGTTTCCTGATGGGAGAAGGTGATTCTTGTTGCATTTCAATATCTGTCAATGTGGAGAAGACATAAGCAGATGTTCATATATGTCAATAGAGTCAGTAATAAAAAAAAATCAATTCTTTTTCTCACTTTGGTTAATTCCAGCATCCTTGTTCTTGAAATCTTTCTGGCATCCACTGAGCCCGAATGCTTTGAATTTGAAAACCATGTTCCCTTCATATCTCAAGAGCAAAATGTCACCTTTGGATATTCCATGAAACTCCAGAAACTGTGACCAGCCACCTGCGAAGAACATTCCTGATTGATCGTTCTCAAGTTCAATCTGCCAAAATTTGCCAAGGGGGCTGAAAATGACAGCTGTTCGGCTGTTCAGGTACTCTTCAGTGACATAACGTTTCACAAACCTAGCAGGGATTATCTGTAATGACATATATGAAAGTAGAAACTGTTAATGATACATCTCAAGTCTAAACATTTAAGGAGATGTCTAGTTTGAGCAAAACATAGTATCTGGAAGAGTTTGCAGACCATCTTCTCTGTGAAATTGGGGTAAATAATCCTGATGAACTGTGGCTTACAAGAAACCCCTTTCCTGCTTCTGGATGCCATAACTGAAGAAAATGTGAGCTATAAATATCAGTACAAATTGAAAATCATAGTATTTGATAATTATTAACAATAAAGTAGCCAATAAACAAGATACATAAATACGCTATACATGATGACCAGTTCAACTGTAATTTAAGGGACCATTTATAACCCTGAATTCCACAGAACATTTGTATGAATTTCAAAGGAAAGTATTCTACCCTTCACAAAGTGTAATATACCGGGGAAAAAGTGTATGATAATAATTTCTTAATGATAGGCTCTAATGCCATTTTTCAACCTTATGCGCCACCAGACATTTCTAATCCCTTATTGAGGTAGATTTATGATCTACTTCCCAACCAAATATTTTCCTACAGGCATATACTTCCCTATCCTAATTTAATATGAGATCAATGTTTCAATTCGTCCGAGAAAGATATCAAATGGACTACAATTTCTGCACTCAAATCTTGGAATCTGAAAGTAATCTTTTCAGTCCTCAGCTGATCAAAAAAAAAGTACCGAAACTAGCATAATCTTGTAATCTGGAAGTAAGAATCCTTACGTGCCGGAGCTGATTATTACGAATTAAAAAAAAGCCGAAAACAGAAATGTTATGTTCACCTGCAGCTGGAGCGGCGAACTCCTTGATGCAAAAGCTGGTGTCGAACGCCTTGAAGGTGAGCGCGCCGCCGCCCTCGTGGCGGAGCACGACGAACCATCCGACGCCGACGCCGTGCGCCGCCAAGAATCCCGCCCACCCGCGGCCCAGGAACGCGCCGTCGCCGTCGCGGCCGACCTCCACGCGCCACACCTTGCCGAACGGGCTGACCACGAGGGCCGTCCCCCCCGGCGCCCCTTCGCCCACGCCGCCGCCGGCGTCGAAGCACCCGGCGAGCTCGTCGGAAATGCGCTGCACGCGGCCGAGAATCAGTGAGTTCAGTAGACCGTCCGTCAGGTGAAGGGTCGGCGCCTGAGTGAGCTCGAGGGCGGCGATCGAGGGAGGCTGTGCTTACCATCTTGTGGAAGGACGGAGGCACCAGCACCTTGAGCTGCTTGGCCACGGCGCGCGCGCCGGCGTTGCTTCGCGATGAAGGCATGGCGACGGTAGATGCCGTGGAAGACCAAGCGACAGTACTGTGCGGAACTGCGGGTGGCCTTGATCGCCTTCGAGTAAAGCAGAGGATCACGGAGCGACGGTTCGTTGCCTTCTTTAATTAGGTTATTATTACTCATCAACAGCGAAGGTATCCCATATCTAAGAACAACTCCAATAGTAAAGTTAAAATGCTAACTATCAGGTTATTTATGTCAAGAATAGATCGCATAGTAGTCCATGTCTCCGTCTATTCTAAAATATAAGATATCCAAATATTCAAAATTTATTCTCAAATAAAATCAGTCACTGCAATTGTTCATTTAATTATTTTCGGAGTTGGTAGGATTAGTTTAGCTGAGAGGAGGAATAGCTAAAATAGACTCTTATTATTCACAACTGCTATTAAAAAACTAAACAACATGACTCCTCGCTGTCGCTGTTTAGACCCGGCAACCTACCGACAGGAGTGCCCGAGGTAGTATTTTGGTTAGTGGACTAGGAACTCGAAGGTAAACGCAGACACACGATTTAAATAGATTCGGACCGCTAGATTGCGTACCTTACGTACTGTGTGTTGGTTGGATTGAATTGCTTTGGAGGAGGTCGCTGTCTCGCCTTATATTGCCGGGGTAAGTTTACAGGTCGATTGGTTACAAGAATACTAGTCGGATACGCCTAGAAGAGTTCTACTC
The DNA here is from genome assembly GCF_000263155.2 of Setaria italica. Taxonomy (NCBI): domain Eukaryota; kingdom Viridiplantae; phylum Streptophyta; class Magnoliopsida; order Poales; family Poaceae; genus Setaria; species Setaria italica. Next base: position 15,353,436 of record NC_028456.1, read on the forward strand.
TTATTACAATGAGTACTTTCCTAATTTTCGACTACACTACGGGAAACACACAATTTGCCGAGTGCCACAGGCACTCGGCGAAGACCCAATAACACTCGGCAAAGGCTTTGCCGAGTGTTACACTCAGCAAATAGCACATGGCAAATTTTGTGTCGGCAAACACTACTTTCCCGAGTGTCAAAACTCGAGCACTCGGCAAACATTTTGTCGACGGCCAAAAAAACACTCGGCGAAAAGATATACTCGGCGAAATGGGCGTTGACGGCGTCGAGGGTAACGGCGGGTTTGTCGAGTGCCAGACGGTAGGCACTCGGCAAACACTAGCACTTTGCCGAGTGCCAACACACGGCAAACACGGCCCATATGCCGAGTGTCAGCACACGACAAAGCTGTGGTGTTTGCCGAGTGTCAACACACGGCAAACTCGGCCACTTTGCCGAGTGCCCTGGCCCTGACACTCGGCAAAGGTGCGTTGTTTGCCGAGTGTTTTGGCTTTAACACTTGGCAAACTGGCGCCTGGTGCTGCAACTGCCACCTTTGCCGAGTGTTAAAGCCAAAACACTCGGCAAAGTGCCCAGAACCCCCCTTTTTTTCTGTTTTGTCACGTATAACGGACCCCTCTCAATTCACAATACACATCATCACAGGCATTTGTAATAAACAATCACATGCATAATTCACAACCACCATTAGAAATATTATTCATAAACATCATAGGCATAATTCAACATAAGCACGAAACAATCCATAAATCCAAGTTCAAGTCACAGTTTAGTTTCAACCAAGTTCACAACCAAGTCTAGTTCCGTGGAGGCCAAGGAGACCACTGCGACAAATCTTGATCTTCATTATTTGAAGCCGCCGATTGATTCTGCACATAGGATAGGACATTCTGAGCTAACATCTAAAGTTGTCAAAATTAAAGTATTGAATCTTAAGCACAATGTGTCAAGTGACTCACAGGAGTAGTCGTGGGTGGCTGAGGCGGAGGGAACATCATCGGCGGTGGCGGAGGCAAAGACTGACCCATGCTCGAAGCAAAATTCTGCATGTACTGGAACATCTGGTCCATCCTCATCTGATTTTCTTCCTCCATCCTCCGCCGCATGTCCTCCATCTGCGCCGCCATCTCCTCTTGTTTCTTCCTTGCTTCTTCCACCTGGGCCTACAATATTTCATTGCAATGTTATAATGCAAAGCTAAAGTATAACAACAAACAAACGATGAATGGAAGAGAAAGAACCTGGAGAGCCTCCATCTGGAACTATGTAGTGGTGGGTCGTGGTCGTATCGCCGGGCTCGAGTCCGTGCTTCTAGCTCGGATCTGGGAGAGAGTGGGAGTAGAGGCCGTGTCGATTACACCGTCGCCAATCCAATATCGACCATGCTTCTTGCCTCCTCCCACCCTCATCACGATTTCTCCATCAATGTCCTCGGAGCTCGGATCGAAGTCTGGCCTGTGAACCTCCCTAGCCATCTTTGTATACTCACTGACGCGACTGTGTATGCTAGGTTGGCTGTACGCCTCGGATGGGTCATCTGGGTTGAAATCGATATCGGCCGTCGCCTTGCCCTTTTTGGAGAGGACCCATACCTTGAGCTGGGAGCAAGGTCGGCCATCATGTGACGTCGACTGCGGCAAAAAATACAAAATGATTAGGAATTATGTTGAATTGAACGTTAGAATAAAGAATTGAAGTTGCGTACACATTTTTCTCTATATTCATCAAGGCTTAGGCTGCCTTGATGGTGTGGTGCAGTCGGCATCTGCAAACGCCGCTGCCGGCAAGCAAGGTGGTTCTCCAACCACACATCGACCATCTTCTCCCAGCACTGGATATGCGCACTACACCACCACGGAGGCACCTACAGCATCAAGCGTGTGACATATGAAAAAGAAATTCAGCCTAATTAATCTTAAATAGTAAGTATCAACGTTTTTTACTTACCCTCATGAATTGGTCCTTAGTCAGGTTCATTGTTCTTGCCTCCTCTTTTCTAACCTTCATCCATCTGTATTGAGCGTGGAATTCGATGATGGCCTGGATGCGCGCCTCGTAATGCATGTCCTTCACGAGCTTCTTGGCGGCTACATCACAGACGGTCTTCGACTTGGCCTCGAATCCCTCCTGGCATCTATAGAAATCCTGCATATAGACGCGTATACAGTTATTATTTCAAGAATGTCGAACGTAGGTGATGTATTGAGCAATTTAGTGCGAGGAGTACTTACCCACAGCTCGGCCTTAACCTGCTCCGCTATGTTGGGGAATCTCCTCTGTTGACGATCAGGGACGTCGGGGGCGGCGACGTAGTGGTCCCACGTGTAGGCCGGCTGCTGCTGTCCGGCGTACACCACCAAGCCAGGGAAGTGAACCCTGCACAAAAGGCTAAGGATCCCGTTGGCCTTACGGTTGTGGTCACCCCCACTGAGCTTAATCCAACTCCTGCACAAGTCATTAATAGAAATTATTAGTTTTTGTAACTTTCAACATAAGAACATTATTAAGAATATTTAAAGTTACTTACTTGGTCCCAATCGGTTTAATCAGCGGGCGTAAATGCTCAGGTATCGACGCTTCGGGAGGGATGAGGGACCTCGCAACCATATCTTGGACTGGGCATCCCCTGCCTCCCCGTCCCCCTCCTGCTCCTGCTGCTCCTCCTCCTCCACCTCCTCCTGCTCGTCGTCCCCAGAGGCGTGTGCGGAAGGTAGCTCCTCCTCCTCCTCCTCCTCCACCTCAGGTTCAGGTGACGGGGGCCTCGCTGCTTTACCCTTCCCTCGAGGTCTCTGGACCACCACCTCCTCCTCCTCCTCCTCCTCAACCCTACGTCGAGGCCTGCCTCGACGCCTCCCTCGACCGCTCCCTGAACGTGACCCTGATCCTGAACCAGTCCCTGATGCGGCCAGTCTCTCGCAAATCGACATGAGCTTCCTCATACCGCCCACCATTGCTCAATGACCTGCAATTAAAAAGAGTAAACCAATTAGCATAGATAAACAAAACATAATTACAAAGATATGCAAATTATAAATAAATTATAACTAAATTAGTACGACTCATACATGTATTAGAAATAATCATCATGATCGGGATTAGCTGGATCATAAGTCTCATCATCACTATCACGCGTGTCGATATAGTCAAGCCCGTGCTCCGAAGGAGGAATGTCGTCATCACTGTCATTAGCTAATTGTAATCGTTGAAGTAATTCTAAGTCCTTCACATTCTGAACCTCGTCTCCACCGTCCTCTGCAGCAACCCTTTCGTTGTCTACTTCCATTCCGATCGCTGCGGTTAAATCTATCACAAAACTCCCTTCGAGCCCATCTTCTTAGAATAACTCTCCTTCGTACGTGTTGGGGTCTATATTGTAATCTTCATTGTTTGGTACAGGTAGTTTACCGTGTGGCGATACCTTGTACACAACATCCCAACCCTTAAGATGGCTGTCGGTTTGGCACGGGTATGACAAATAATAAACTTGCGTGGCCTGTTGAGCCACAATATAGACATCGTCTCCTGGTAACATGGATGACTGTCGAATTTCGACTAGCCCAAGATTAGGGGCCCATCTCACGATAGATGGATCAAACCAATGGCATTTGAATATAACTGGATTAAGAGGTTTGCACCCATGAAAAGTTAGTTCGTATATTTCTTCAATTCTTCCATAGTACTCGACCCCATCAGAGCCTGGCATGAAAACTCCGGTATTTGTGGTTCTTCGATTGGGCCGACTCTGCTCGTGCCTTGTTGTGTGAAAACGATATCCGTTGACGTCATAACCAGCAAACGATCTGACCCTATAGTCACAGCCATCGGCAACCTGTCTCAACTCGACATTCATAGATGCATCGGTTCGGCCCTGCAAGTTCAAACAGGGCGGTTCGTTATATTAATCGTATGTACGAGAATGTCCGAAGAAATTGGATTGTACCTTCTGTTTGAACCAAGAAATGAAATCGGGCATTCCATTTCCCACACCCTCTTTGAGAAGAGTCTCAGCTTCGTGCGGGTACGGTTGCCTTGATTTACACCAAAATTGACGATGAAATTGCCTGTAGCAACGAGAAATATACGTTTAGGCAAGAGAATGGTGACTACTTCAAAACAAGTTTGTTGAGAACTTACATCAGGTACGGCTCTACCTCAGATAGGTTGGTCAACACATACAGCATGATAGAGCGCCACTCTTCATGGTTCAAGGTCTTGCGGGTCGCACCACTTGCACTTCCGAGTTGCCCTAGGAAAATGCTAAGGCTCAATTCATCTTCGCTGGCATTGTAACGAGGAGGTGGATTATGCACGCTAGGAAGGTTGTCAGCGTAGTATTTTGATGTGAAGTTTGACACCTCCTCCAGAATGTATGCCTCTGCAATGGATGCTTCAATTTTGCACTTATTCTTACATTTAGTTCGAAGAACCTTTTGACATCTCTCAATTGAATAGAACCAACGACCCTGCACAGGCCCCCCCCATTCGTGCTTCATACGGAAGGTGTAGAATCATATGCTGCATTGGATTGAAGAAGCCTGGTGGAAAGATCTTCTCCAACTTACAGAGCAACACAGGCGCCATTGTTTCCATTTCTGCAACCACGGTACGAGATAACTCCTTCGCACAAAGCCGGCGGAAGAAATTGCTCAACTCCGCTAGCACCTACCACACATGCTCAGGGACATAGCCTCGAACCATCACCGGAAGTAGGTGCTCAAGCCATATATGGTAATCATGACTCTTGAGCCCGTTGATTCGCATAGTTGCTAAATTCACTCCCCTCTTCAAGTTCACTGCATAGCCATTAGGGAACATTAACGTTTGGAACCATTCTAGAACCTCCCTCCTTTGGGCCCTCGTCAGAACGAAATCGGCTTTAGGCTTCCTCCACGACTTGCCAGCTCTTGGAGGCGCCATGTTTAGCTGTGGTCTGTTGCACAACATCGCTTGATCCACTCTAGCCTTAACGTTATCCTTTGTCTTGTCAGGAATATCCATGATTGTACCAAAAATTGCCTCGGCGATATTTTTTTCCGTGTGCATTACATCAATGTTATGTGGAACAAGAAGGTCATCAAAATAGGGAAGATTCCACAAGCACGACTTCTGCGTCCAAGCATATTGCTCGCCATATCCCAAAAAACCACCTTCTTCATTATTGACCTCGAGAGCGTCTAACTGAGCACGAAATGCGGCCCCTGTCATCATCGGCGGTGCGGGGTCTGTAACTACGACATCTTTGGTAAAGTTCTTGATGTCTCGTCTGAATGGATGGTCAGGAGGGAGGAATTGTCGATGTTTGTCGAACGAAGAATATTTGCCACCTTTCGACAACCAAATAAACTTCAAAGATGCTTTACATACTGGGCATGGGAACTTCCCGTGAACACACCATCCGTAGAAAATCCCATATGCCGGCAAGTCATGCAGGGAGTACTGGTACCAAACATGCATCTTGAAGTTTGTCTTTGTGGATCGGTCATATGTCCATACCCCTTCCTCCCAAGCACGGAGCAAATCATCAATCAGAGGCTCCATGTACATACTCATATTATTCCCCGAATGCTCTGGAATTATCAACGACAAGAATATATTATGTCGTTGAAAGAGGACGCTAGGGGGGAGATTCAGGGGGATAACGAAAATGGGCCAACAGGTGTACGGGGCGGCCACCATTCCATAGGGATTGAACCCATCTGTTGCCAACGCAACGCGTACGTTACGGGCCTCTAGAGCTTTTGCAGGATAAATTGCATCAAAGCTTTTCCAGGCTTCAGCATCGGATGGGTGTACCAGCTTCTCAGGATTATATCGACGGCCGTTATTGTGCCATATCATCTGTTTCGCGGATTTTTCAGTCATGAAAAGCCGTTGGATCCTCGGTATGAAAGGAAGATACCGTAGAACCTTCACAAGAATTGCGAGCTACTTTTTCTGACCGTCACCACAGTCTACCTCCAGAAACCTAGACGATTCGCACTTAACACAGTATTTTGCTTCCGCATACTCTTTCCTAAATAAGATGCATCCCTTCGGGCAAGCATGTATATGCTCGTATGGCATCTTAAGTGCACGAAGAAGTTTCTATGCCTCATACATGCTCTTTGGCAAGATGTGACCAACCGGGAGCAGGCTTCCAAAAACTGTCAACATAATATCAAACGCGTCTCGACTCAAACTAAACTGAGACTTCACAGCCATTAGGTGTGCAATGGCATCTAGTTGAGAAACCTTGGTATGGCTGTGAAGGGGTTGCTGTGCCGCAGACAACATTTCGTAATAAGCCTTAGCGGTAGCCTCTGGCTCCTCCTCCCTATGTGCTTCTTCGAAGTGTGCTTCATGATAGTCATTTAACATGTCTCCCACCTCGGCATCATCATCAAATTCCTCAATGCGTTGTCTCAAGACCTCCTCTCTCCCACGGTCAGATTCACCATGGTAGATCCACCTGGTGTAGTCTGACGTAAATCCGTTCTTCACCAGATGTTTGCCCATATCTAGCTTGTTTTGCCGACGCATGTTTCCACATTTGCTACACGGACACCAAGTCGATCGAGCTCCTTTGACACTTGCAAACGCCCGTTCCAAGAAAGCATCCGTCTTGTCAATCCATTCATTGGTCAACGTATTCTGATTAGTGCGACCCGTGTACATCCACTGACGATCCTCCATCCTCTAGCATATAAGCGAGTAATACAAAATTCACATTGCATATACACGTTCCTATATTGTCTATTAGGTAAAGATAGGTCCTAATCCCACCCGAGGATGTGTAGGTGGTTGCGAATTATGCCGCAATGCATTAACTTTTTATGGTTGAGGAAACTTCCGATGATGATGGGATCACGAAGAAAGCGAAAACCAGCATTGAAAAGGTGCCGGAAAATGACGACTTCGTTATCCTGAGGGTAGGGAACCATTTCAGAGCTAGGAGCCCTTCCACGACCGTCTTCTATCACGCCGGTCCTAACGAAGTCACGTATCATCTTTGGAGCGACACAACTTCGCCCGAAGACAGTGGTCGGAGGAAATTTTAGGAGTCTTCAGAGCCCTTAGGGGGAGCCATCACTACGAATCTACAAGAGACAACCACCGCACAAAGTGTTTAGGAAGAAAGCTAAAAAGCCCAAATGAACCCGAAATAAAAAAAGAAACAAAACGAAAACGAAGTCAAGGCGACACAAATAATAGAAAGAAACAAGAGAAGTACCCGAGGTAGCAAAATGTGCGAGCCCAATGCTTATCCTGCGAGGGCTCGGTCGTTTAACAACCTAGGGGGAACTCGCCCTTTTATAGGCAGGGGACGGGCGCCAAATTCAAAACATCGGCAGCGGTTAACATGATATGAGGAGACGTCTTGTCCATGCCAAAAAAAAATGCA
>NC_028456.1:15361064-15402847 GCF_000263155.2 Setaria italica
TTATTCCATTATTTCATGGGATTTATAGGCTCATATTGGAATTTATATCTATTAAATTTATATACTTGCAATTAATAAATAAAAATTATCAAACGGATCCGAAAAATTCCCAAAATTTGACATGAACCAATCTATGTTCTCTATGGCCTATAAAAATAAATTTGAACTCAATGACAAATTCAAGTGATGGTTCGACTCAAAATCTTACCGGATCCTTCCAACTTCTACGAATCCTCTCCGAAGATGCTTCGAATTCTAAGCATCATGTGTCAAAATTTGTGTGAAACCTTCTCAATTTTTTACCACAGCCTCTGCATATGAAATCATAACATCTTGGAAAATCTCGTGATTTTCAAACTTCGTTTGTATTTTTGAGAATTAAAAAATCATTTGGCCACATGTTCGTATTCGTGTTTCCTTAACAAAATGTTCAAAATTTCTTTTCATTTTCCGGGTGAGACCTCAATTTGGACTCACTAACATGAATATGATTTTTCCACTCATATTATTCCATTATTCCAATCACCTGCAGTTGAATTTTGACTTAAATCAACAAATTACTCTAAATGAAATTAATTGATTAAATATAGCAAACATGTCAATAAATAGTCCACCTTCTACCATGCAGTGCCAAATGTCGTACATGTGGAGTATAAAAAATTTGGAGGGTGGAGGAGGGAATTTTTTTTTGTTTTGCTGAGTGTGTCAAAAAACACTCGGCAAACCTTCATGTTTGCCGAGTGTCCCATCACAACACTTGGCAAACATCTGCTGTTAAAATCTAGACATTCAGAAACAGTGTCCAAAGAATATTCAATAACTGAAGGTATACTCCACCAAAAAATGTGAAACTTTAACAGCAGTTAGATCTCACAAACCTCTACAACTTTTGTATAATCCATTTTTGAGGGAAAAATCATTTAGGTTGCAAAAACTACAAGGACAGCAGCACTGCCTGAGCTACAGGACAGCACACCTTAGATCGACCTTCAAACCATGTTTTCCCCCACAGATCCACTAATCCCCGTGACCAAGAACCATCTAAAAACATCAATAGAAGAGCTAAAGTGGATTCACCTCACCTTGGTCGTCCCCCAAACCTAGGGCAACAAGATTGAGATGGGGAAAAGCAAATCTACTCCGAAGATGCACCACATCTTGGTCCTCTCCTCCTCCTCAATCCATTTTTCTCCTTTTCCCTTGGTTATTGCTGCTATGGAGGAGGTTCTAGAGAGGGGGAGGATGCTGTGGAGATGGAGAGACACGTTCTTGGGGGAGGAGTTCAAACAGGAGGGAGAGGAGGTGGCGCTGGGGAAGGGGCTCGGTCCCTCTAGGTCTTGAGGAAAAGGATTTCGACTTGGGCTAAGGGAGTGGGCTGGTTTGCTAGGTCTTGACCCAAATTGGTTTAGGACCTCTAAAACCTTTTTTATTCTAAAAAAATGGAATAGTGGCCGAGGGTGAGAGGGCGTGAGGGAGGGAGAGAGAAGGAATGGAAGGCTGGCAGTGGGAGGGAGGAGGGGCGCAACCGAGACACGCGATTTAACTGGGTTGAGGTGCCTTTTTTGGGTCCGTGATACGTTTCACTGATAGCTGGTGTTAAGATGCGGCGGTGAATGGTGATAGAATCACCATCGGTTTTAGCTACTAACCGGTGGTGAAAAGGATCATCACCGCCGGTTTTAACAACCGCTGCTCCCTACTGATTCTAAACGGGCCGTTGATTCTAAACGGGCCGTGAAAAGAAATCACCACCGGTTCATAAAAAACTAGCAGTAATAGTCCGTTGGTAATAACTCCTTCCATAAAAGTGGTTGCACCAAGAAACTCTCGAGCATTACATAAAGATCTAAGTTTTTACATGCAATTGGGGTGACCGCCCGACAAAAGAGGTTAGGGGTGCTCATTAACCGGACGTGCTTCTTAAGTGACTGCCCATATTTTACATTCTCGATTGAGATAATTTTTTCTAAAAAGAGTATTTTTATGTCTAAAGTTAAAATTTGATCAGTTAGGAAGAAATATGAGCAAAATTGAAATAAATTGAACAAAAATTACAAATACTCGGAGAGACTGCACTCACATGCCAAACCTTTGGCAAAGTTTACCGTGTTCGACAATTTGACTATTCGACTAGAATACAGTAGACTATAAACATGACCAAGCAGTATTCGATGTCACACGACGGAGCCCCCCAAAGATGTCGCCAGCCACCACAGCCAAGCACGCAAGGGGGGTGCTACTCTTCAGCACCGACGCGAATCATAAAGTAATATGAAGCTTAACGATCCATCAAAACTGAAACATATGATCAATCAAAAATTGCAGTTAGGACAACCACAATGTTGTAGCAAAGTAGTCCATAAGGAATAAAGGATACACACAGCCCACCCATAAGCATTGTACAACCAATCCATAGTAAAGAAATATTTACAGCTACCCCTAGTGCTATGGGTTACCCATATAGAATAAAAAATAAATTTCTCTTTCTTCTTCCCTGCACCTCTCTCTCTCAACCATGGTCGGCCCACCCGACTTTTAACATCGTGGAGAATCCAACAATTAAAGACTACTGACATGTGCCCAAGCTATTTGGTCCGACTAATCTAAATACTCTTAGTCAGTTTCAAAGAAAAAAAATTATGTGAATTTCGTGAACATTAAGGGGGCGTTTTCTTCCGGTGACTTATTTTTAGCACGTGTCACATCGAATGTTTAGATACTAATTAGGAGTATTAAACGTAGACTATTTACAAAACTCATTATATAAGTGGAGGCTAAACGGCGAGACGAATCTATTAAGCCTAATTAAGCCTAATTAATTCATCATTAGCAAATGTTTACTGTAGCAACACATTGTCAAATTCATGGACTAATTAGGCTTAACACCGGCAGTCCATCATGGACTAATTAGGCTTAATAGATTCGTCTCGCCGTTTAGCCTCGACTTATGTAATGGGTTTTGTAAATAGTCTACGTTTAATACTCCTAATTAGTATCTAAACATTCGATATGACGGGTGCTAAAAATAAGTCAGTGGAAGAAAACGGGACCTAAATTGTACCCCGATCACGTCACATCTTTTGGGCAGAGTTTACCATTTTTTTTTCGAGAGTTTTACTTTTACCAGGTTCTGCCAGTCAAAAAGGTAAATGGAGTAGACGGTAGAATGTAGACATGGCCCACCAAACCAGCAGTTGCTTTCCCCACCTACTGTAGCCGCCGGAGCCCGGATTCCCCGCCGACCTCCCAATGACGTCGCCGGCCGCCGCGGCCCAGCACCCACGGGTGCTGCTGCGCTTCACCCACAACACCCTGGTGCGTGCGCTCGCTCGCTCGTCCGCCGCAGCTCGTGGCTCCGGCCCGGCCGTGGTGGGACTGACCGATCTTGCAACCTGCTTTTATTTGCAGCGCATCCCCGAGGAGCTCGCCGCGGAGATCGGCGCCGACCGGAGGCAGGGCCAGGCCCTGGCCCCTCGGGGTCGAGTGGGACGGCGAGGGCGCGTTCCTGGGCGGCGGGTGGCGCGAGTTCGCCGCCGCGTGCGGAGTCGAACCCGGGTGGCTCTAGGTCCTCCGCCACCGCGGCTGCGGCGTCCTCACCCTCAAGGCCTGCGACGAGGACTGCTGCCTCAGGGAGCTCGAGCTTGTCGCTCAACCACCTGCAGGCGCAGGTAAAGGAAAGATTGATTCCCGGCCCGTACGGTCTCATGTTGTCGAAGTAGTATCAACTAAATTCCCCATAATTTCGGAGTACTTGAGCTGATAAATTCCCCTTCTTTCCTTGTATAAATGCAAAAGCCCTCTTCTTCCTGCAGTAGGTTCGTTTTCTACCAAAAGAATTACTAGAATAGAAAGATCAGTAATGTTAGTGATCTTCTTGGACACTGAAAAGCTAATTTTTCCAGCATTCCACTTGTTAAAGTATACATATGGTTCTTGAAAAGAAGCTTTAAACTAATTAGGGTTCAAGGAGCTTTATAGGGGATATTGGCTAACTTTACAGTAATTCACTGCTAGGTTGCTACCGATTTGTAAAATTACTCAAATGAGTTTGTATTCAGTTCGAAGTGATTGTTTGTAACTCATCTTGTTCAGCTGAAGCAACCACTAGCAGCTGGGACACTGCCCATAAGCCGCAGTTCCTCAGAGTGTTTCCAAAAGATTTCATGGGAAAGATGGTTTGCAGACTGTGGCTACTAATTTGCTTTTTCTCGCTTTGTTTTCTATTATTGGAATGGCCTGACTTTCCTCTTTTAATGTGTTCCTGCAGCTAATACCTGCCAAATTTGTGCAATGGTACATCCCCAAAGAGCACTTGTTGGATAACCATATGGCCATTGTTTCCGGCCCCCTTGGCAAAGTTTCTCACGTTGAGCTTCAGATGAGTCAGTCAGAGGTGTTCTTTGGAGGTGGCTGGTCACAGTTTCTTGTGCTTCATGATATCACTGAATCTAATGCATTGCTGTTGAGGTACGAGGGCAATATGGTGTTTACTGTCAAAGTCTTTGAGCCCGACGGATGCCAGAGAGAGTCCAAATACAAGGACATCAAAATGCAACAAAGTGAGCAAAAGATGAATAAGTTTTTGGATATTTTTAATTTGGATCGTCTATACTCTATACAACGCATGAATGTTTTGGAGGCTTCCAGTTCCAACACTTGTCATAATGGCATTGCTGCCATCAAACTTTGAGATCTATGGCTCTGATTAGATATAACTTTGTGCTAACAAAAGAATCAAGTGTAACTAAGGTATAAACAAAAATTCAGGTGATATAGTAGGCTATAAAATGCTTTTCCTTACCCCATATACTCATCGTCCTAAAGCACAAATCTTAGAAATCAAATTTAGGTGTTGGAGCTCTCTAAACACTCAAGTGAGGTTTAGCTTTTTCCTTTAGTATTTTATAAATATATTTGATCATGTGTGAAATTGATAACACTAGGTAACTGGTGTTTATTGATGATGATAACAGCAGTAGAGCTAGTTCGCCCTCCTAGGAGGCTCTGAATAATTGATTCTACTTTTGCTTTCCTCTCCTCTACGCTTATATAAATGACGGCCACTACAGATAATGATCCTATCTCAACCAACTCATCTAATCCTTATCTTTAGCCTAACAAACTAACTGACCCAGCTAATAGATAAGCCTGACTAAATCAGGCGCCTACTCAGCCACTAGAGGCTGTTGGCGCCCTCTTCCTGCTGCTGTAGACTTTCCCAATAAAGACGTCCACAACACTTCCTCCTTCCTTTCGAAACAGCTCATCCTCGAGCTAGAAGTGTGGATAAGTTGATTTGAAGTCTTCCAGCTGCTCCCAAGTAGAATCAGCAGGACTCTGACCAAGCCAATGCACCAGAACTTCCTAGACACCTGTGCATGTTGTTATCACGCGCTATAAGGAAAAGATAGATCATCTCGGCTATGTGAGTTAAATACTGAAGCACTTGTCCCTTGTCTTATAAAGTATCAGAATTAACATTATAACATATACTCAAAAGCTGCAGCAAAATCCTTCTGCTTCTAGTATGAAGCGTAAGAGAGAGAACGACAGGTCAAGATGTGAAGTACAAAAGAGGCCAAAAGGCTCCATGACTTCGTCGTACAAAGCATCATCAAAGGCAGGATGTATCTTTGAGATTGGACCACCAGCTTGGGTAAAGAAGGAGATCAATACCTGTGCAATTCAAAATAGTACTCTTGTAAGCACAATCACTTCTCTGAGAACATAAGCAAATTAGAAATAGGATGAATTTTTAAATAAGAAGAAATAATCACCGAAATTTGCCTTGAATTGGGTCACTGGGCGTACATCCACACCCTTGACCGGCTGAGCTAAGCTCAGTTCCTTGGCATTTAAGGTTTCTGCAGCAAACTTACATTTTCAAATGTAGTAACAGGAACCAACACTTTCACTATACACAGATCAATTGATAATATATATGTACATGCTATCACACATATTTATGTGAGTACTTATTTTGACATGGTATCAGCTCTTGTTGTAACATTTATCATGTGCATTGACTTCAAGAACATGTTATCAAATCCCACATAAATAGGAATTCAGATCCTGCAACTAGTGTGGTACATGGATCAATGGCAACTGCTTACAGAAATAAGTTAACTGACCATTGTGATAAGAATTTGTGCAGTATTTGCCACCGTTCTTCTGTAAGGCGATTGGAATCTGGGAACCTTGCAGTATCACCCTTAAGACATCAATGAGCAGCACCATGTCTTGGCAGGCGCGTGTTATCCCATATGATCACAGCAGCCATCATGTTAATGGTCTGAAGAGGTTCTACCAGGATAGTGGGATCAAGGTGGGCGATGTGTGCACCTTCATAATCATCGAAACTACCCTGTGGCATGTCGTCATCGAGCCTCGGTAACCTAGGACCAGTTAGCACATCAGTTCACCTCCATTTGGATTTTTGGTGTCTGTTGTTAAAAAGAAATGGATGGTACTTTTATTAGCATTGAATGTAGAGGCACCAGTAGAGAACTCGGTATTAGTCTCGGTTGGTAGGGTGCAAATCTTCCGAAAAGATCCCAGTTGGTGAGCCCCCCGCCAGTGACCGAGCTTTAGTCCCGGTTGGTGAACCTTTTATCCCAGGCCAATTTTAAACCGGGATAAAAGGGGGTGCATGAAAGATGAGTTCTCTACTAGTGAGGTTTACCAGTAAGTTGACTTGTAGTGTTAAGTACTTGATGTGAACACTTCAAGGAGGCCGTGTCTACAGATGTACTACTCGGGTGCAGTTAAATGTTCCGAAATTACTGGTCAACTGCATGGAATTGGTTAAATTTGATCGGGTAGTAACGGAGAGGAAATTTCAGGTTTGTACTTTGTAGGCTAGCTAAGTTTGAACTGTCGTTTTACCTTTGTCAGATTAGCCCAAAAACAGGAGTCCCCAGTTTTCCATTGAACTTGTGACAGAGGTTTAGTATTGAGGTACTTATTGCGCGAAATTTGTTGCCACATCCCATGAGTTGTGAGCAGTCTAAAGAGCCACTTACTAATATGCAGTATTCTTGATACACTAGGCATAGAAACCATGGTTTCTTCAAAATAAATTCCTTCTTTAATAACCTCTTTTCTCTCTCATTCTCTTCCAATCCCCCTCTTCTTCTTTCTTCATTCTCGTGTAGAGCTTTCTTGCATGAGACATGGTTTCGTTCTCTCTCATCTTTAATTCTATTGCCACATCATCCTTTTACTTACATGGCATATTATTTAATATCATAGAAACCATCCTAGTCACTGGGTTGGAGATAGCCTGATGTGCTAGTACTTGGGGTTGAAACTAAATTTCTTGTCCAATGATGTGACATACAGTTATTTCATTTTTTTTCTCCAACCAGGTAGACGAGAAGGAAAGAGGTGTTACAAACATGGTAAACACAGCTTAGAGAATCTGAAAATTCATTAAAAATATAGGTACTAGACCATAGCAAATTATACCTGGATTCCCCTGTATATATACCAAAGCAATCTGCTGTAATGAACAACGAGTACCTAGATATATATACTTTGGAGCGAAGGATTCTCGAAATATAGTATTAAAAAGACACATGATTGCAGTTGCATATCACTTGCAATCCTATTGAAATTTAGAAAGCATGAAAGCTTCTAACAGGATACAACATAGGAAAAAGACAGAAATTATAAGAGAGAGTTAGATACAAAGAAAAATTTGCAACAGATTGGACTTCATGTTATGTTTCCTCCAACATTCCTATAGAATGAGCCATTCCACGGAATGCTGTAAGGCTTTTTGGTCACATATCACAGTCTTACAAATTTTCTTCAAAACGTTTGTTCCAAGGCACTTAAAACTTAGGGCCAAGTTTTAACAAAGAATTTGTTGAGATATTTATAGAAAATTTTCCTATGTCTCTTTGGAACAAAGGATTGGACATCCTAGAATTCTACAAAATTCATATGGAATGTCTGAATCCATAGAAAGTTTTGAGGAAATTCAACACAATGTCCAACATTTTGGAATTTTCTTTTTGGGTCTATCTCTCACTTTAAATTTCTATGATTTTTACTGTGTTCCATCCAAACCTTTTATTGGAAAGTTTTCTTCTGAATTCCTATAGGATTGCCACTGAAAACAAGTTCAATTCCTCATTTTTCCTATTCCTATCTTTTTAATTATTCTAAGTTTCAACGAAGGCTTTAATTTAAGACCATTCTCGGTGAAGGCATTATGGGATAGTTTACAAGACTATCACATCATCTAAATTGATTTTTTGATGAATGAAACTATAACTCCAATGCACCATTTCATATCATGGTTTCATAGGCAAATCATGTACTTTAATTCTGATGCACTGGATTTGATAAAATCAGTTGAAATGGAACTTTATAGCTCCCAATAATAGTTTTAATACGTTTCTTACACTTAAAAATAGTGTACACCCAATTTTATCTCAATAAAACCCTATCTCGCTCACCTTATAAAATATAAAATAGTGTACACCCAATTTACAAGTTTTTGATATTCTATAAAAACTAAAACTTTGAACAAAGCTATGTACATATTAAATTTAGCTCGCCAAAAGATTGGCTAGATGTGAAAGGGCTCTAACTTAGTGGTTAGAGTACCTAAGTTGCACCTAGCATGATCAGGTTGCGAATTAAAATTAGTTTGGAGCAAAAACTTATAAAAAATACGTAGGACTTTACCTGACTTGGGTAAAAAAAAATTAGCCAGTTGGAGTGGCGGATTTATGAGCGTTGACCAAATTTACCTAGGTGGTACTGCTACAGTGCTACTGTACCCCGGCGGGGGAAACCCCACCCTCCGTCGGCTCGGCGCGGCAGACGGTGACCTCTCGCCTTCACTGCCCGACGTAATCCCTCCTGCTCCGCCCAGCCATGCCTTCGTCCGGCGATGACGGCGCGGCCGCCAGCGCCAAGCACCTCAGGGTGTTGCTGCGATTCACCTCAGGGTCAGCAAAGTAGCAGCAGCCGCTTTCTCTCGCCGCCGAGGGCGCCGGCCGTGGAAATCAGGAAATGGCTCATCTTTTTCTTCCACTCGCAGCTCATCCCCGACGAGCTCGCCCAGGAGATTGGCGCCAGGGAGGCCCTCGTCGTCGGCCCGCTCGGCGGCAACGGGAAGGTGGTCTGGCGAGTCGAGGTCGGGCGCGATTGGCGACGGCGCCTTCCTGGGCCGCGGCTGGCCCGAGCTCGCGGAAGCGTGCGGCTTTGCCGCCGGTTGGCTCCTCGTCCTCCGCCGCCGCGGCCGCGGCGTGCTTACCGTCAAGGCCTTCGACGACACCCGCTGCCTCTGGGACCTCGGCGCTCCCGCTCCGCCTGCAGGTAACAAAAATTCTACCCTTTTTGCATAATCTTGGATTTGGATTCAACTCTTCTTATTCCTTCTCCGGTTGTCAGAATCTAAAAAAAGTTATTAACGTGCATTGGAGTAGAATTAATCATCTGAATGTGATGGGTGCTTCAGCTCTTTGCATAAGTTTGCCCTTTTCTTCCCTCACTACGGTCTGCGAAGTGCGAACCCCTCCTTTGGTTCTCGGTTCTAAGAGTAAAGTGCACTGGGGTCCTTAAACTAGTTGAGGTGTGTCGTCTAGGTCCATTAATTCAAAAAGTGTATTTTGAGGCTCATAACTTATTTAAGTGTGTCATTAGAGGTCCAAAACGTCTCTGACCCTTGTTGACTGCCTACGTGGACCATCACGTCGGGTCCAACGTGGACCTCAGTGCATTTTACTCTTCTAAAAATAAAAATTGTAAAAACCCTCTTTCAGTTGAGAAATTTTTTTTGCAACGGCTCTTCTTGCGGTGGCACTGTTTGTCTGAAATGGACCTTCTATCAGTAATGTGGGTGATTTACTTGGACTCTGAAACCCAATTGTAATGATGTTCTTCAAATGTACAGCTAATTGTTGAAACAGTGAAGAAAAATTGATCTTGTAACTGATTGGGGATTCACAAGCTTGCAAGAAGTTACTTTTACTGAATTAAGAGTATACAGGTTGCCAATTACTGATTACTTGATGAACTAGCCTAGCAGCCCACACGATTGCATGGCTAGTTTTTTTTTTTTTTGAGGTAAGCACTAACCATTTGTTTCTTCTCTTTCAAGGCCACACAAATAGAATCCAACTGTTCTAATTTGCTAATCAAAGTGAACCAACTTAATTAAGTGATACATTTTTTTTTCTTTTGGGTCACTCTTTATAGTCAGTTTCCCCTTTTTCTCCAAGCAACTTCAAAAGGGCATATTACCTCCTTTTTATGATAGTACATTTCTGTTATGCTTTCAAACTTGGACGCTGTAAAGCTAATTGTAACATCACAACGTTTATGTCCTTAAACTGTGCACATGATTCTGTCAAGATTTAAACGTCCTTGTGAATAATCGGGAATAGTGAAGGTTTAAGAAGATATTTGAACCGAAAATGTATATGTGATCTTGGTTCCCTGCTGCCAAATCTTAATTACTGGGAATGAATTTCTGTTTCCAGTTCAAAGTGATTGTTTGTAACTCATATTTTATCCAGGTGAAGCAGCCGTGAGTGGCTCGTAAGCCACAGTTCATCAGGTCACTGTTCGTAAGTCACATTACTGAAGCTAATGCTCTGTTGTTAAGGTATGAGGGCAACATGGTTTTTACTGTCAAAGTGTTTGGCTCTGATGGATTCCAGAGGGACTCCAAGCATCAACAAAGGGAGCAACTGAAAATATTTTATTGTATTTTGAATCCTTTAGTAATTGATTTGAATGAGTTAAATACTGAAGTACATGTCTCTGTTGTCTTATCAAGCATCAACTTTACTACATAGTGAAAAGTTGCAACAAGCACAATATGTTTCCATTCAGAAGCATAGGCGTAAGAACAGGACATCAATAGGAAGGAGCTCGATCTACAAGATTGGGCCACCGTCATGGATAAAGAAACAGATCAACACCAACACAACATCTTGTAAGCACAAGCTAGCTTTTCATTATTAATAATATAAAATCATATGTTCAGCCTTTATCAAAAAATAAATCATATGTTCAGTAAGAATATGAGCTGTAAACATTCTAAAGTATAGTTTATTGGCATCGGAGACTTCTGTCAGCAACTTTTATTTCATTATGGAGAGATTGAGGCCAACATCTTCATTCGATCGCCTCTAACTACTGATAATACATGTGTATGCTAACAGGAAGAAACTATCCAATACATTCACATAATAGATTTGAAAAACAAATGTCAGATGTTGTATAATTTTTTTCATTAATACGTGTTACAATTATTGCAGGTTTTGGCAACAGCTTTCTGTGATGCTATTGGGCTCTGGGAACCTTGCACGATAATGCTCAGAACCTCAACTGAAGGTAATGGATCTTGGGTTGTGCGTGGTCTCCCATGCAAAGGAAGGAGCTACCTGCTTGTGCAGGGTTGGAGGTTGTTCTGCCAGGAGAACCGTCTCAAGGAAGGAGACATCTGCACCTTCAATGTCATCGAAACCACAATGTGGGATGTCATCATCACACGTCATAAGGAAAAGATGAATCAGTTCTGCGATGTGAGTTACATGCTGAAGCACTTGTCCCCTTTTGTCTTGTGAAGAATCAACATTAACATGCACGTAGGTCCAGCAGGGAACCCCTAAGAGCAAGAAATACATGTCAAGTACCGATGCAAAAAAGAGAGTACAAGGCTCCATGACATATTTGAACAAGGCTAGGACAAAAGGTGCCTTTGAGATTGGGCCACCGGCTTGGATAAAGGAGATCAACACCAGCATAATTGAAAATCAGCAGCTTGTAAGCACAATTGTTTCTATATTGATGCGAGTAAAAAGTTATAAATAGGATAAACATGTTTCAACTTTTAGAAAAAATTCTAAATTGAAAATTTTGCTAGAATATACATGCAAAACTTTAGAAGGCTCTGCTGCTGCTGTTGTTGTATATGCATGCAAAACTTCTGAATAACTTACATTTCTGAATGTCAAGGCATGAACCTACATTTACTTTAGCTACTGATCAAGATATGTATGGATGTTATCACAAGAAGAAGAAAATGATAAGAAATTAC
This sequence comes from Setaria italica, assembly GCF_000263155.2. Lineage (NCBI taxonomy): Eukaryota > Viridiplantae > Streptophyta > Magnoliopsida > Poales > Poaceae > Setaria > Setaria italica. The sequence goes on from NC_028456.1 coordinate 15,373,129, forward strand.
AGTGCTCGGACTCACTATTTCATCACTGTGATACATTGATTATCAACAATCGCTTACTGAATTAGTTGGTTGACCAATGCGATTGCAATTCTTGCAGAATTTGTCACTGCCCTTTTGCGAGGCGATTGGACTTCAACAACACTGCACGATCACGCTCAAAACTTCGACCAGGAGCACCAAGTAATGGAAAGTGTGTCTAAATCCATACCAGCATTGCTGCAAGCTCGTTGGAGGCTTGAAGAGATTCTTCCTTGAGAATGGGATCAAGTTGGGTCATGTCTGCACCATGCAAATCATAGAAATCACCCTGTGGAATGTCATCATCGATCGTCGAGAAGCTGGGACCAGGTAGTACATCAGCCCACCTGTGTGATGGTGTCAAATAAACAGTGCTGGATGCTACTGTTTATTTCATGGAATGTACAAATTTATCTGTAAATTGGCCAGTTTGGGGGAGCTTTTATTTTGGGGCTTGTTGGAGTAGCTGACACTGCTAGCTCTCCCCCAAACAGGACCGCAGTGCCAAGCCAAGGTGCGGCATGCATTACAGGATTCATCATTGCCTGGTAAACTGAATCTTTTTTGGGGGAAATGGCAAAATAAACTTGCCTCATGCATTGAATATTTTTGGGGAAAAATGGCGAAGGACTTTTTTTTTCGAGTTCAAGTTTGAGTATATGTGTTGCTGTATAATTAGGCTTTCAATTTCTTGGTAGAAAGCCCACGTCAACCTGATAACTGAATGATTATAATCATTCGTGCAGGGATTAGCGATTGTACTGGAAAGATGTATTGGATTTTATTAATGGACAGTCGCCTCTCTTTTCTATACCCAAAGGTTCATGTTGCTGATAACTTGTTACAGTTGTAGGCACATATAGGCCCCATTTGGAATAAGAGGCTTTCCAAATCTTGGAGGATTAAAACTGAAAAATGTGAAATCCTAGTGAAATTCCTGTGAAAAGTCTGCATCCAAATTAACGAGGCCATATATTTTTTTTGAAATGGCTATCATATGCTAAGAGTTCGTTCAGTAGTTAAACTGTTTCACCAGGTACGGTATGATAGCCATTTCAGAAAAAAATAGAGAAGGTGCGCATTGCATTTCTTTTCAAAGTCAACATGTTGTGAGGGAGAATAGTTTAGAATTTTTGTTTCAAAATCTCCTTTTAAATTATTTTTCATGTATTGATTCCAATCTTAGGTTAAACCTACCACAAAAATAGAGAAGGTGCGCATTGCATTGTTTTTTTCATCAATGGATACTTTCTCCCATTTCTCAATCTACAAGGACAAACATGCACTGGAAATTTCTGTGAAATGTAGCGTCTGTAATGATATATCTATTAACGACAGTTTCATACTATGTCTGTATATATGTTTTTTGAAACGAATATTTGTCTGTATATGTATGATGCTTTAATTAGAAATTGTGTCAAGACAAATTACACTAGCCCAGCCCCCGCGTCGCCACCCCGGGCGACACAGGCGGCGCTCTCGCCGTCGCCGCCAACCCCCTGCCTCTCAAGCTCACCTCGCCGCCGTCGGAGGGGGTCGCTGGAAGCCCGTGCAGCCCCTGAGAATGGCGGTGGCAGGGCAAACTAGCCTGTGCGGGGCCTGTATGCCGAGCGGGATGGCGCGAGGTGGCGGTTGCTGGGCGGCACGTCGGGGCGGCGGCGGCCCGGATCCAGCCCCGCCGTGGGCGGATCTGGCTCCCCCGCCCCCGGATCCGCCAGCCCCGCCCCATTCCAGCAAGTGTCCGATGGTACGGAGGAAGCTGGCCGCAAGCGCCCGTGCTGTGGAAGCTCCCACCGTCGTGGCCTTCTCCTTGGTGAGCCTGCCCACGCTGCTCGTACCTTGGCGACGCGGCGGGCGTGCACCTGCTCACTGCTAGGATTGGTGGGTGGCGCGGAGGGTGCCGACCGCGGTGTTTGCGGCATCCGAGGCGGGCGAGGTGGCACTGCGTGGCGGCGACTAACTCGGCTAGGGATGAGGTGTCCATGCGCGGCGGTAGCATCAGGACCGGCGAGGAAATAGCGCGCGGTGGCGGCCAGTAGTGGAGGCAAGGCGTCCCCAGGCTGGCGACGGGCATGTCCTGGGCCGCGCACGGACATGGAGGCCCAGACCTGGCGTCCCCTTGCCACGGTGGCAAGAAGCGGCGGCGGCGAGCGCAGCATGGGGCCACGGGGTCGCTTGCGGTAGGTGCGGCCTTGTTGCAAGGTGCCAGGACGTGGGCGTGTCGGTCTGGCGGTGGAGGAGGCACTGCGTGTGTAGCACGCGGGGCGGAGGACAGCGGTGCAGTGACGCCGGCGTAGGGGAGGTGCTGCGCGAGGAGGATGACTGCCGGCAAGCGAGTGGAGGTGGGGGTACGGAGGTGTGGTGTGATGAGGCGTGGCGGCAACGCCGCCCTAGATGGGCTGCCGTGACTATGGTTGGGAGTGCCGAGCCGTGAGCGTGCAGGGGTTGGGATGCTCCGGGCGAAAGCCCTCGCCGGTATTCTTGCTGGTGGAGATGACGGCGGCGCCGTAGGACGTCGTTCTCCCTATTGGGAGCATCATTTCTGAGCTACAACCCTGCTGCATGGGGTCCTCTGGGTGAAAACCCTGTTCAGATTCTGGATGAGCGACGGCGGCGCCATTGGCGTCGTGCCCTCCTTGAAGGCGTCGTCTTTAGACACCCATCTCGATTTGTGGCATTCCTGGTCCATTAGTCATGGGCGGCCGTAGCCGGTGGCAACAATTTCGCCGCAGGGGAAGGTGGACGGGTGTTGCCGAGGCCACGTGCAGGCGATCACAGTTATGGTGGTGGTCAGGGGTTGTCGCATGGTTGTCGATCTTGACCGCTTGCAGCGGACTGCGGCGGCTAGCGTTGCTTGGCAACGGCCAGTGCGGCGTGGGACTGTGTCGAGGGATGGCGCTTGCGGCAACGACATCGTGGGACAACTAGGCTTGCAGCGGACCGCGGCGGGCTGCTCAGCTTGACTAGGCTGCCCGGTGCGGTACATCGTCGGAAGACGGTGCAAGCGACTTCTCTGACTTCCTAACATGGCGGCGGATTCTTTTACACGGGTGAAGCAACGAGGCAAAGTCGACCTGCGGTGGTGGCTTCGCTATTCGACAGAGATCTTGTGGAGCGGGGAAATATTGCTCACCACTCTAACAGCAACATAAGAAATGGATCCAGGACGTGGAGTACTATGGCAGACGTGGCGAGACCCCCGCGCGTGGTGTTTCTTCGAGGTGGCGAGAGTGAGGTGGAGTCCAACGGCGGATGTGGCGAGGTCCCCGTGCGTTGTGTTATCACAGTAGCAACTGCGAGACAGCCTGCGAGAGGTCCGAATTCGATAGTATCACTCTGTTAGGTGGATTGTGGTGTTGCAGAGGCACTACAGCGGAGGGTCCGGTATGGCGGTGGCCTTCTCGGTGAGGTGCTGTTCGTTTCTATCGGTTCCCCATCGATGCCGCACCATGCCTGAAGGTTTCGGCGAACTATGAGCGTGGATGTTGGCGGGTGCCGCTGTGGCAAGTGGAGTGGTGAGGCTGCGTTGATATCCCAATCCAACCGGTAGGGTGTGGTATTTTTTGAGTTGAGTGGCTACCCGCGTTGATGTCTCAATCAACCAGACGAGTTTGTTTTATTTTTATTTTATTTTATTTTTTCTTTCCAATCTAAAATTCCTTCTTTTTAATATAATCTAATCGGCAGCTCTCCTTCGTTTCGAAAAAAAATGTACGATGCTTTAGACAAAGATGTTCATTGGTGACTTCTTTTGAAGTACTAGGTGCTACTCTTATTATGATTAGATGTACAAGTTCGTCAGCAAGTCCGATTGAGTGCTACTCCTAAACCTTTTAAATTCGTCAGCAAGCCCCCACACAGCACCCAACCTTGTCCCCGTGCGGCAGCCGGCCGTGCCCCGCCGTCACCTGCTGCTTGGCAGATGAGCTCCAGCGCCTCCGTGCTGCAGCTGGCCATACCTCGCTGCGCAGCGCTGACGAGAAGCTCCTTCAATGGTGAACACCTACCTCGCGGCAGAGAGCGCACATTTGTTGTGTATGATTCCTTCAGCTATGCTTGGTAGGTGTTCGATGAAATTTTCCTTTAGCAAAAAGTTGTCTCCGTTTTCAGCATGGCAGATGGCGTGCTAATGTGCTATGCAAACTCTATTTATATGGATCCTTATCTAGCCCAGCAAGATTAATTGTGCTGCACTCAAGATTAATCCGGCACCTATGTTAAATGATGTTTCTGACATAAAGTTTGGCTTGCTTGCAGTTCTTTTTATATTTGTCCAAAGCATCATACAAAGATGAGTGGAGGTACATATGAAGCAAATAGCCGAAAATTCAGAGCCTGGCTATGCAGTTTTATGAAGTTAATCTAGCTATAGACAATGACTTATTTGTCTCTGTTTTTCAGCTTGGCTGCAGCTGTGTGTCGCTGGAGACACTTGGAACGCTACAACCTGATGATGCTGGGGATCCTAGAAAACATGGCGGCGAGGCCGGAGAGGATCCTGATGAAGAATCCGACTCTCCTTGAGGAGGAGCAGAACATGGTGATGCAGCGAATCGAGTGTGCAAAGACAAATTAATAAGCACCCTCGGCATTTTCGTAGTTGTATGACAGCGTGGGCGAAATCTGTTGTTCTTCTTCAGTATTGTCAACTGTACAACACGTGTAGGTCATGTGACTTTGGTAGTGTGCTTTCGGGCTGTACAACCTGATGATGTAATGAAGTGCTTGTATTCGCACCGACATACAACAGGTGCATGCCATGTAATGACTAATGATGTAAAATAATGCGAAATGAAGTTGCAGTGCTTGTTTTGCACTGAAGCAATGGAGAAATCAGACTACACTGATTCGTTAATTAATTTGACTTGGCCAAATCATTAGTTAGTCGTAGGTGTGGATGATGCACGTGAGCATATGAGAAAAATCCATGTTGAATTCATATTTGGAACTGCAAATGCAAAGAACATTCTCATATCACATATGAATTTGAGAATTTCACTTTCTTATAGAGGACACCACGGTTTATATGAGAAGAACTACTGCATTTCTATTGCATACTGTTGACAGTTTACAAATACTCTCCCTGCGCAAATCCCTGCTTCCTTAATCTAGAGCGCTTCATCATCTTCAGAGTCTGAATAGGCCACGATCTTCAAAACTCGTTCCTGTGCATCTCCAGAGTCAGAATCACCCTTTTCCATGACCCCTTTTGCGTTACCTGCATTGTGGGTTTCAGAATTTTCATTTTTATTACCAGATGGGTATGTCAAGTCCGTTCGACACATGCCATCTCCCATCATGTCTACTTCCCATTTGCTTGCTTCTTTAACAGGAGGATCATTGGGCAGTTGTGACTCATCGAAAACGGTGCCAAGCTGCAAGGCTCTTCGCATTGCTTCATATGTATTTTTGCCTTGTGTTTCTTCAGTGGTTTCTTTCTGATCCCAGTACATATCTTCATCCTACAGGTAGATATTGATCATATTAGACAGTTTCACAGGTCTACAATATCATTTTTTAGTATAAATATATAATCAAGCTCTGCATTATTAGTTAGCTCACCAATCTATCTGCTGGTTGGAATTTAGGGTTGTATTGGCAAGTGTTAGGGTCTGTTTCACAAATCCGCAAAGGCTGTGAACTTGAAGCACCATTGTTGCATGTTTTTGCATCTGTATTACGTAGTTCCTTCTCGACCTTCTTTCGGTGTTTCTGGCAGAAACATTTGTTGCATAATTAACTTATTATAGTTCATGTTATGTGATTTGTATATAACTTTAATAAGGATAATATGCATGCACCTGAAGATGAGCAGAAATTTGTTTGCGACCAATGGAGTTTACATTCATGATTAGCTGTATCTTCGTTGGAGTTGCGGCTGAAATAAAATTTACACCCATATATAATCCAAACTCTATCTGAAATGCATATGTTTTGAGGCAAAATACAAATAGAGACAGTGTACCTTTCCCAAGTAGTTCAAGAGCTTGTAAAAACTTCCTCTGCAGAAATGGAGTCCACATGAGTTGAGTTACCTTCTGCTTATTAGCACCTCCTCTAAGTCTTTTCTCACTCTTAAATACATCATCCCATTCTCCTTCAATACCTATATGTGTTCACATGCCACACAGAAATTAATATACTTATTATTGGACTAAAATACTTTTTTTATTTTTCTTAAATTATCAATAATTGTTTATTATATAGAGCACATAATATGTATGCAATGTATATATGACCAATGCCGATGTAACATTTCTATTATATAGAGCATGTAATCTGTATCCAAATTATATAATTGACTATTTTTCATGACTATAAAAAGAACCATTTAAAGCAAGCATGCTTCATAATTTACTTGGAGATTATTCCAGTGGATTAATATATTATTAGTTAAAATTTTTAAATGGTGGAAACTATACACATAGAAGTGGTACATTTCTGGATTAGATAATACTATAGTAGAATAAAGTGCTGGCTTTCCTTTTTGTTGGTCAACCAGAGAAAGAGTAAATATGTGCCATATGTACTAGGTGCAACCTTGGAATAAGTATTTAATCTTCTCGCACTTAAGCAATTTATGGTCAAGATGTTGCCAAATGTCACATATCGTATTGGCATCAAGAGGCTTCTTAACCAAAAAACGTGCACCAAGCTCCACACTTCTCTTCACTGTGGGCCATGTCATATCATCTGACATCACTGTTTCAAAAATGAGAGTTACTATCTTGACAATTTTAGAAAATATATACTTGATCATGCAAATCTTAAATAGAAATAAACAAAAGGCCTGCATATATGCTTACAAAAGGTTGCTAATCTGTAAAGAAACTGCGTGCTTACTGATCACTTGAAGATTTTTATGCGACTCTCTGGAAATATCAAGGAACTGAAAACCATGCATCTCTTTCATGTTCACCGCCACCAATGCAAAATCCATATCCTTTTCATGATCCTTAAGAAACTTCAATGCTTCAATGGGACTCGTATATACCATCACTGAAACAAAATGAGAAAAAAAAACATTTAGGCCCTGTTCGGAATGCAACCAGTTTTGGCTTAGAAAAAAGCTGATGCGTGCAAAACACTCGCTTCTCACACGGCTTCTTTTTCAGCACTTGTGCCGATTCTAAGCAAAAAGAGGTTCCCGAAAAAGCAGTAGCTCCCAACGCTTTTCCCTACAATCAGCCTGCTTTTAGGCCTGGTTTGATTACTCTCGCTTATTTTTAGCACCCGTCACATCGAATATTTAGATACTAATTAGGAGTATTAAACGTAGACTATATAAAAAATCATTACATAAGTGAAGGCTAAACGGTGAGATGAATCTATTAAGTCTAATTAGTTCATGATTTGACAATGTGTTACTACAGTAAACATTTGCTAATGATAGATTAGTTAGACTTAATAGATTCATCTTACCATTTAACCTCCACTTATGTAATAGATTTTGTAAATAATCTAATCTCCTAATTAGTATCTAAATATTCGATATCACACGTGCTAAAAATAAAGTAAAGGAACCATTCACCTCCTTATTCCCCATCCGCCCTCGGTGTCGCCATCCACCGTATCTTCCCTATATTCGAGCCGCCTGCCACATCCCTCCTCTTCTTGCACCGCCCGTCGGTCCTGTCTCCACTTGCTCTCCGCCTTCTAATCAGGTGGGCGACAGGGAGGCCTGCCACCCGCACCGCATGCTGCGCCCTTCCTTCACATGAATCCATGCGCCCATCCGACAGGGAGACATCTAGGTTTGAATCTGGTGGAGGAGGACGGCATGCCCGGACCTGGTGGATCTGTGAGGGAGGCCTTGATGGCTACCGATTCCGTGCTTCCTCCACACCATATCGATGCTGCTGCGCTCGATTTATGGCTTCTCCTCACATACATCTGCCTCCAAGTGCCCTCATCTCGGCCTTGCAGAAAAATGAAATAGCAGAACGGCAAGCTGTTTTCTAATTTAACTTTTTTGGAGAAGCCGCTGTTGTGGGAAGCTGGGAAAAAAACAGCTTCTTCACAATTTTATGCGGAGTAAAATTAATGGGGAAAAAAACAGCTTCTTCACAATTTTACTGGGCCTTAGGGATTCTTTTTCTGGCACATAATAGTGAAAATTAATCTTTCAAAAGAGGAATTTCTAGATGCTAACAATTGCAAAGGTAGAGTAAACAAAAAAATTCTAAACATAGATCCATAAATAAAACATAGAAAAGACATGTAGCTTCGTAGAATTATTCAAGATATTTACCTTGAAAGTTGAGGTGGGCAAGAATGCAACTTGCGGTGTTTGCATGGCATAGATTTTCATCTACAACTATGACACTAAGCTTAGCACTAGGTCGTCCTTCTGTTCTTTGAGTAGCCATATGTTTCTACAGGCTACACTCCTGTTTATGCTCCAATGTTGTGGGAAACACAAACAGCTGAAGCAACCAGTTCTCCTATATATAGAGAAACAAGGTCCCACATATGTTCCTTTCTATATATTTTATTCCCTACGGATGTGCAACCGACATGCAGAGCCTATATCTGCAAGCACTTAATAGTTCTAAAATCACTATATATATGGGTGAGTTCAACTGTTTTCATTATTTCCCTATCCATGCAAGATCCCATCACATAATGGAATTTTGTACAAAAGTCCAAACTATGTTTATCCCACTATTAGAATAATCAACAATGTTCAACTGGTGTAAATTGCTAAAACATGTAAAATTACATAAACCAGTAAGGTCCCTTTTACAAAATTCCACATATTTAATAACATTAAATGATTCTGGTTAAGGGATATCTTGTAAATGTGATGATATGTGTAGTGTAATATAATATACATTTGGTTCAGATGTACTTGTAGCTCATATACCCGTAACTAATGAGTATACATCTTGCGCCAAGTAACAAGGCTTTTATTTGGATGTGCTAGTGAAGATTATTTAGTCGTGCCATCTGGATGCGATAGCATCACCTACTGCATTGATTACTGAATAGCCAATCCTGCTCCTATACCCCATTGATGGCAACCAATTCTCCCATGATCTCTATTAAAAGAATGGTTTTCTTTCGTGTTTGTAGTCACTACAAGAAATCTCGAATCAAAAAGTATCATAAACACGTTTTTTCGTCATAAATCGGATTTATGATACTGGAGTGACGAAAACCCTTCGTCATTAGACGAGCATCATAAACCGCGACTAGTGATGTTCCTTATTTTAGTGCGTCACTAAGATAATGACTAATAAAAATTCATCCCACGTGTTGTCATAGAACTGTTTCGGAGGTTGCGCCATATCGGACAATAATCCAACATGGCTCCAACGTGGCAGAGGTGTTATGACAATTTCGGTTCGTCACAAATTGAAGCCCGGTCCATGTAAGAGCCTTATGAGCCCAATTTTGTTGGGCCATTTTTAGCCCATTTTATATTTTCGTGCTATTTTTTGGGCCGAAAAATATTTGTTGCACTTCATATTGGACCGTTTTTTTCTAGACCCTAGCACATCTAACGAAGAGCCATTATTGCATTTCGCAGTACCATATTGGGCTCTTTTTTCTGGACCCTAGCCCATTATTGCATTTCGTAGTGCCATATATTCAATTTTGCCTGCTAATCACTATCACAACCACAGACATAAAAACAACTCATTTTCAACTTCCATATTGTTCACATCCCAATTAATGAATAGCTCACCAGCAATAATAATGCAACATACAACAAATTAAGCATCAACAATGCAACATACAACAAAAGTTCATCAGCAACAAACAACAAGTTCACAAGCAACACACTTCATGAGGGAAGGATTCACCCGGCTCTGACTGATGCTGAAGTTTATCAGGATAGAAATCAGAGAATGCAACTACTTTGTGGTGTTCTTCAGAGCTTTGAGCTCTTCTGTCTGAGACTTCAATGTTGTTTCTTGTGTTTCAGCCCTCAATCTCAGTGCACCCATCTCAAACTCCTATTCACCAATCTTTTACCAAAGTTGTGGCCCCTTGTTTCTCACTCTCAAGATCAACTTAGATTTTTTCTACCTATAACGCAGTACCAACCCTAGTCCTTTTCTTCGAGGGTGGGTGAATGCCATCAACCTCCAGAAATATCCTAGATTGGACAACTTCAGCCACTACTTCAATAGCGTTCTTTGGATAGTCGTCTCCAGGTTGAGCGATGATTTGTTCGATCCAAGCCTAATCAAAGAAAAAAATTGAAAAGTCTCATAAAAATACTCACAAATGTTTCTAGTGTTGTTGTTGCAAAGAAGAATGCAAAGTGAGAAAGTACTTACAATGGCTGCCTGTACTGGAGCGATGTAGGCATTTTTGCTGCAACAGAAGTTCTTGAAAAGATCAATTGGAGTCGGGTCTTCTTCAACATCCTTCTCCCTCTAATATGATGTGAAAACAGGCATAAGCTGTTAGCTTGGAACAAGGAGGATGAGCAGGTTTATCAAATGAAGTACAGAGTAAGAACATGACTTGTTTAGTTGCTTACCACAACATGAGCCTGTGCAACGTAGCTTCTAGATCCTGTGCACTGAGGAAACCTAACCAGTCCACGATTACTAGTGTTTACAAGACACCTCTCCTTTACAATAATGAAAACTCGTGTAAGATACATGAATAAGAGGAACATATCAGTACATGCAAATGTGCCGGTGGCTAGTTGAAGTTCTATCATACATGTGAGGTTGGCTAGACCACATCGTAACCAGTTTGTTCCACTAGTTGTCATCTAGTGTAGTCACAGGAGTTTTGGTTTGAACTTCATTTGCTGCAGACCATTGAAGTAATTTTTCTTGAGCCGGTACCTCCCCTATCTCTATTGCGACTTGAGCATGTCAGTGCAGCGGTTGCAGGCAGCAGTGGCTGACTAGTGGCTGGTGGGCCAAGGCTACAGGTTTTTTTTTGTTTTTTTAGGGAATCACCTCCGGTTGTTGGTCCGGTGGTGATGCCCATTCCCATCACTGTCGACCTTTTACTACCGACCTCCAAAACCGGCGGTGATGTAGGTTTGGGGACTGGTGGTGATAAGTTATTCGTAGTAGTGTCTTCCTGGTTTGAGTTTGGGTTTTGGAGTTGGGGATGACATTCTTGCATGTGGACCATTGGACACATTAAAATGCACGTAGAAGATAATATACATACTATATAGTGATGTACAAAATACTAGATACCTTACAATTTCCACAATTTCCAATTACTAGTAGAGAACTGACCTTTCATCCAGGTGTTTTTATCCCGGTTGACTTTGGACCTGGGACTAAAGGGCTTTTAGTCCCGAGTAAAAAATGAGGTACCGAAGGCCATGGAAGGGGCTTTAGTCCCGGTTGTAAAGACCAACCGGAACTAAAGTGCCCTCCTTTAGTCCTGGTTGTAACGGATAGACAATATCACACCGACACCCCCCCATTTGTTCCGGTTTATGCCCTCCCTTTTGTGCCGGTTGGAATTCCCAACCAGGACAAAACACCAACCAGGCACGCATGTGCACGCTTCTCCTCTCTCTTTCTTATCTTCTCCACCTTATCTCATCCTCCCTCTCTCTATATTATCTCTCGTGCATAGGCAGCTCCTCCTCCTCTCCCTTTCTTCGTCCTCCCCCTCTCCCTCCTCCTCCTCTCCCTTTCTTTTCCAGGTGGGCGGACGGCTCTGGCGCGAGCGGCCGGCGGGTGGCGTGCGGCCGGTGGGCGGCGCTTGCGGCGGGTGGCTTTTTTTATTTTTTTAAACTTTTTAGTTCCAGTTGGTAACACCAACTAGGAGTAAAGGGGATCTTTAGTCTCGGGTGACTAAAGGACCCCTTTTATCTCGAAAATTTAGTCCCGAATGGATTTTCCGTATCTTTGACCTCCACCAGCCAGGACTAATGCCGTATTTTCCACCAGTGAACATATCTACGGTCACAATTGGACCATCGTTTCTCTATGATCATTGCCCCTCCAGTCACAATTAGATGAGTTTTGCACGACCACATGATCTCTTATTTTGATACTACTGTATGCATATCCTTTTTTAACATACAAAAAACATTGCGAAAACGTTTACTGGCGTGTTTCAACTCCCAATCTAAGTAAATTTTGGTTCATTGAAAAACTTATGAAGAATAGCTCTACAACTTGATCCTGAAATGTTGAGATCATTCTTAATTTACACTGATTATGAGCTCTACCAAGCACGTCCATAAGCTAACAAAAAGCTAGCGCCTGAACGGGTCAGCTTGCTGATGAGGTGATCTCGGATGCAACTGGCCGTTGACTTCGTCATGAAAACCGGGCCACGCGTCTCTTACACGACGATGTATATAGCTTCAAATGCACATATACACGTACTTATCTTGCTAATCATCTATATCATACATGATACAAATCTAAGCCAAATCAACGCCGCGTACGAGGGAATTAAGGAATTGATTGTATAAGAGAGTGGAATATTGACTCGTTTGTCTGTTCATCCGTCAGGAGTTAGCTTGCGCTGCAAATGAGCCCACTGGCACGTTAAGTGCCCCGTCACATTGACCTGAACTTAATAAACCTTTTATTAGATCTAAACATAACTAACCTTATCGCATAATCAACTTGAGGGCATTAGACTTCAGACTCAGTAGCTTCAGCAGCAAGAAACAAGCTCTCCAGCTCACTATAAAAGCTGCAGCTCAGTTGGACGCTACACCATCATACCACAGCTAGCCCAACACTACATCACCGTCGATAGATTGCCGTGATGGGTAAGATGGCGTCTCAACTGGCCTTGGCCGCCGTCTACTGCGCCGTCGTGCTCCTCTCGTCCCTCGGCCCGGCCGCGGCGACGGGCAAGACCGGGCGGATCACGGTGTACTGGGGCCAGACGGCCAGCGAGGGCAGCCTCCACAAGGCCTGCCAGAGCAACCTCTACTCCACCGTCATCCTCTCCTTCCTGACCCACTTCGGCGGCGGCCGCTACAAGCTCGACCTCACCGGCCACTCCTGGAGCGCCGTGGGTCCCGACGTCAAGTACTGCCAGTCCAAGAACATCCTCGTCCTCCTCGCCATCGGTGGCGGCTTCGGCAGGTACTCCCTCGCCTCCAAGGCCGACGCCAAGGCCGTCGCCGACCACATCTGGGTCGTCTACCTCGGCGGCCGCTCCTCCACCAAGCCACGCCCGTTCGGCGACGCCGTGCTCGATGGCGTCGACTTCGACATCGAGCACGGGGGATCCAAGCACTACGATGACCTCGCGAGGTACCTCAAGGGTTACAACGGGAAGGGGAGGAAGAAGGTGTGGATCACGGCGGCGCCGCAGTGCCCGTTCCCGGACAGGATGCTGGGGCAGGCGCTCCAGACGGGGCTCTTCGACCGCATCCACGTCCAGTTCTACAACAACCCCGTCTGCAGCTACCGGGCCGGAAACGTGGGGGCGTTCACACGCGCGTGGCAGAAGTGGACCCGGAGCTTCCCCCGGAGCTCGGTGTACCTGGGGTTGCCGGCGGCGAGAGGCGCCGCGGGGAGCGGGTACGTGCCGCCGGCGACGCTGGTGTCCAAGGTGCTGCCGATCGTGCGGCGGTCGAGGAACTACGGAGGGATCATGCTGTGGAGCAGGTACTGGGACCTGCAGACCGGATACAGCAGGGCCGTCAAGCATGCCGTCTGATGCATGTGGAGGACAAGCTCGCCGTGGTCGTGTCGCCGGCGGCGGTGGATGTTGTAGGTAATATGTGATGATCGTGTCAAGTACTGGAGTCCCCTGCGTGCAATAACAAAATAGGCAGACGCACCCATGTGTACACGTAGTACACAGGGAGGTCTACACTCACCCATGTGTACATGTGTGATTACTAATGTTGTGTATGACGGTATGTAACTATGTTATACCGTGCAATAAATAAATGGGGATTATGTGTGTTCCTAGCTTTCTGCTTGATATTTGGTCACACTTCAAATTTAAGGGTAGCACAACTTTTGATTTTAAATTTGAACCGTGGAAAGCTTTTCGTTTTATAGGCTGGTAACCTTCAGTTCAGCAGTATCATCCAACTTATTCCTAGGCTCAAACTCGTTCAGCCGGCGACGGGGAGCTTGCGAAACAGATCACCTAAGCCTCGTGTGGGGCAAGATATAGTGTAATGCTGCAAAATGCTGAACTACGACGTTCAGCATTGACTTCAGTATGACCTATTGTCTGGTAAAATGATAATTACAATTTAGGACGTGTATGTATTATATGCTTCTTGAAATTTATGATTCATTAGAGGTCTGTTTATGGAGTAGGTTGTGTTGCCTTAAAAACATGCATGTTTTTTTTTATAAAAAGAGACACGAACTAGGTGTGATATATATTAAGGAAAACAATAGAATTTCACGAGAAACGACCTATAAAAAGAAAATTACATGCTCAGTTGAAGTCGTCTTCTTCCTCCGGAAACGTATTGCTCGCTGGAGATTGTAAAACACATTGTAGAGATAGTAGATCTAGATTTTCCCTGCAATTGATGACCGAAATAATCACTTGCCGCTGACGACAAGATCTTGCAACAGCTGCAAGAATATGAGCTAGGGATCTTGGCGCAGGCATGATTTCCACCACAGCGAGAACAGAGGGTAGTAAGTACCAGATCTTATGGCATACATCAAGGAAGATGTTGAGAAGAAGCTGTTGCAATCCTTAGCATTGAATATCGTAAAGAGCCAGCAAGAACTGAAAATACCTCAATTCTGTGAGACCTCCGCATTACTAGGTTGTCGTTGCTGCATGAGAAAGCATCGTATAGAGGTGGCGAAGGATCTGGAGGAGCACATCTAGATATCTTAACGCTTCTCATTAATGATTTTTGTTAATTACAGAGCTATATGTTTCTGGGCGCAACCCTTTTGCATCTGGGCCAACATTGGGCTCAGTCGACGATTCAAATGGGCCAACAAAATGGGTTAGCTCAGGAACAAGATCAGATGGGCTTACTACTCGATGATCCGAAATGGCTGACCATTCGTTATGATGAAAACACCTTATGCACTTCATAGTACATGATTAAAATAGCTTCGTTACATAAGGTGCTTTTCTAATCACTTTCACTGACAAAATCGTGTTTTTTATCATAAATATGATGATGAATTGATTTTGTTAGAATTTCAGGACAATAATGTTTATCATAATTTTGCAAAAAATCATCATTAAAATTTTACTGATGGACAATCTGGCATGGGCGTAGGTTGCTATTTTGACGGTGCAGGTCATGTGACAGCAAATCCGACATGGCCTTACTGCCTTGCAATTTGACATGACATAGGACTCAATAATAAGGGTATATGGGCTGGCCCATGGTACGGTGAAAGTGTACACCCTGGATAGCCAAGGCTCGAAACTCTTTTCAAAATGTGTACTGCTTTAAAATGCATTTAATGGAACAGGTCCCAGCACCTAAAATATGGGTACTGGTAGGGAAGTTAAAATCCCCCTTCAGGACCACTACTCTTATATCAAATTATTAGTTTTTTAGCTAGTCCTTTTAAAATGCTTACAGCCTTAATCACTTGCATTGTGAGATGATTTAGACTAGATTATAATATTAAGCCTTAGGGCATGTACAACGGTGAGACAGCCTCCTGTCTGTATGTTATTGGGATCAACAATACAGACGGGTAAACAGACACTACGTACAACCCACAGACAGAGGCTGTCTGTTTAGTTGTCTGCAAGTGTTTTAATGCTCGGATTTTGGCGGCAATCTTCACCTCTCTCGCGCGCGCAGCTGGATCCGCGAGGCGACGAAGCGAGGCGACACCTCCGTACAACGCGTGGCGAGCCAGCGTCTTGGCCTGGGAGCACGAGCTCGGGCCGTCGCGTGGTGAGGCGACGCTCATCTTCTCTTTCCTCCTTTACTGCTGAGCGGCGGGGTTTTTTTGCATTATGGAGGCTACGGAGACGGGGCTTACAGCCCCGTTGTACGTGCCCTTAATGCTTCCTACTCACTCATGTGTTTAATTACTTATAACTGCTAGGACTAGCTCTCAAACTTGCTTTGCTTTCATCATTCAGGGATATATTCGTTTGGAGTTTTCCGCTGAAGCGGTGACATATACAGTAGCCTATCTGTTGACACTTTTTTCGGCCAACACACGACTTGCGCTAGCTCACGCGTACACCAGAAGATCACCTCGTCGGCGCTTCTGCATCTGGCCGGTCAGACCGGTCTTCGCAGAGGCTCCGCGAAAAACCTACGTTCACCACCTCGGGAGGGATCTCGTCGGAGATGGCGAGCCTAGGGTTGTTCTGAAATCCGTCAGGCCACTCAGAACGTTCTCGAATGCCATCGAGATGAAGGAGGAAAGTAAAGGGTTGGAAAAGTTAGGGTTTGGAGATAAAAGTGTAAAAGATTTGTTTGACGATTGGGTGATAGCCCTCAATCAGCCAGGGCCCTTTATATTTATAGGGTGGGAGGCCTTTTCCCGCAAGGAAATCTCGATTCATCTCCAATTCAACCAGGACTCCAAATTTTGCCTTGGACTTGGGCTGATCGGTCTGATCGGTCGGGGCAACCGATCAGACCGGTGGGCACCTACCAGATCGGCTTTAAGCCTGATCAGCGTCGCTGCCACTTTTGGGCATCAACACATGCCTCCCTATTTTTGGTAAAGCTTGCGTACCAAGAAATAAATCTAAGGGCGATGAATTCCATCAGTCATTTGTTCCTAAGGGCGATATTTCAAAATATCACCATATTGCTCCAAGCGTCTTGCTAAACACTTGGATAATACCTTTTCAAATACTTCCCATTCAGAGCTCTAGGTAGCTGAAATCCATTTAAAGTCTCCACCATATAGGAATTACCACGTAGCACACTTGTAATCTTGTATGGCCCTTCCTAACTCGTAGACCACTTTCCAAATTCATTGCTCTTGGCTCCAATAGGCAGGATTGTTTTCCAAACCAAATCTCCTATCTGAAATATGTTTGTTTTAACCCTCTTATTATATGCTTTAGCCACTCGAATTTTATCTCTTTCAATCTTAACCAAAGCCTCCATCCGTTTGTCGGTCACTTCATCAATATTATCCATCGTTGAAGCATAATAGGTATCAAAATCAAGGTCATTCTATTTAGCCAACCTATATGCACCCAGATTTACCTCAACGGGTAAAACGGTCTCTTGACCATAAACAAGCTCGAAAGGAGTAACTTTAGTTGCACCATGTCTAGAAATACATTGAACCCATAATGCTTCAGATAATACCTCGTGCCATCTTTTAGGACTGTCTTCTACCTTCTTCCTGATGAGTTTTATCAAGATCTTGTTGCTAGACTCGGCTTGACCATTGGCTTGAGCATAATAAGAAGATGAATTGAGCAATTTGATGCCATAATATTCCACAAACTCTCGCACTTCTTTAGATATGAATGAAGTTCCTTGATCTGTAGTCAAAGTCTGTGGAATACCAAATCTGTGTATAATATGCTCCTTAATAAACTCAATCACCTCTCGATGTGTCATATTCTTGAGGGGAATTGTTTCAGTCCACATAGTAAAGTAACCAGTAGCTACAATCACAAAACAATATCCTTTCGACAAAGAAGGATGAATCTTGCCGACAAAATCCAATCCCCATCCTCTAAATAGCCATGGCTTTATAATTGAATGCATCGATGAAGCAGGCACCAACTGAACATCCCCGAACTTCTGATATTCTTCACAACCTTTGTAATAACAAAAGTAATTGGCTATCATATTAGGCCAATAAAAGCAAACCTGCCTAAGGAGCCACTTCATCACACGAGTTGATTGATGCATACCACAAACTCCTTCATGCACTTCTACCATAGCTAATCTGGCCTCATCAGAATAGAAACACTTTAAAAGCAATCCATCACTCATCCGACGATACAACTCACCATCCACCAAAGCAAACTTGAGCGCCCACTGTCAGACTTTTTTGTCAACTGAACACTTAGGATCCCGCAAATAATTAATCAAAGGTGCTCTCCAGTCATCCGCTTCTTCCTTAGCAAATTTGGGATGATCCATGGCCGAAGCGGAATCTGCACCAGACAGACCGGTCAAACTGGCTGGCTGGGCGGTCAAACCGGTTGGATCGGTCAGACCGGTTTCGGAGGTTGGTTGGACCGGTCCCTCCAAGACGTAACACTCGGCCTCACAAAGCGTCGGCTTTCTTTCGTGAAAGTTTCATTTCTGAACATTATAGCCAGACGCTTGTTGTGCCAGAGCATTAGCTCTTGAATTCTCTTCTTTTGGTACATGATAGATAGTAAATTCATCCATGCAAGATATAATGTCCAGACATTTATCAAGATAAGCATTTAGAAAACCATTTAGACATTGGCATACCTTGGAAACTTGTTGTACCACCAGTAGGGAATCACCATAAGCTTCAACATGTTTCACCCCATCTCTTGTAAAATTTCCACACCGAATAGCAAAGCCTCGTATTCAGTTTGATTATTGGTACACTTGTGATCCAATCGGCTAAAAAACTCAAAAACAGCCCTGTTGGGTGAAATAAGCACCACACCAATACCACTGCCACTTTTGCAAACCGATCCATCAAAGTGCAACCTCCAAGGGGTAATAGTGATATAACCGACAACCAAATCAAGTTGCTCATTTATTCTATGCTCAACGATAAAATCATCTACAATTTGTCCTTTCATTGATTTCAACAGTTCACAAACCAGATCATATTCAATGAGAGCATAAGCCCACTTGCCGATTCTACCACTCAAAATAGGTTTTCGCAACATGTATTTAATTATGCCGGTCTGATAAGCTACTATGCAAGTATTTGATAATAAATAATGCCTTAACTTGGTGAACATGATATAATGATAAGCATAGTTTCTCAATAAAAGTGTACCTTGTCTCGACATCCAATAGCCTTCTACTTATATAGGTAAAAAGTCCTCCTTCCCTTCAGTCTCTTGAGTCAAAACAGCCCCAATAACACCTTCTTCAGGAGCTATATATAATTTAAAAGGAATACCATACTTTGGTGCCTGAAAAACGGGTGGTGAAGATAGATAATTCTTGATTTCCTCAAATGTTTCTTGCTATTTTGCCCCCCAAGTAAAATAAGCCTCATTCTTCAACCGAAGTAAAGGAGTAAATGCATTCACCTTCTCGGACAGGTTACAAATAAGTCTTCTCAAATAATTCACCTTGCCCAAAAACTTCTGCAACTCTCTTTCGTAGGTAGGGGCTTGTAGTTTTCTGATGGATTCAATCTTTTTAGGATCAATCTCAACACCTTTCTCATGCACTACAAAGCCCAAGAACTTCCAAGCCAATACACCAAAAGCACACTTGAGTGGATTCATCTTTAACCCATATCAACTCATCTCCTCGAATGCAAGCCTCAAATCAGCCAAATGGTATCCTGGCTCGACCAATTTCACAACAATGTCGTCGATATATACTTCCAGCACTACTCCAAGCATATCATGAAAGATCAAATTCATAGCTCTTTGATAAGTAGTACTGGCATTCTTTAAACCAAAAGTCATAACAATCCACTCAAACAAACCAACAAATCCTGTACACACAAAAGCCGTTTTGGATACATCCTCTTCGGCCATGAAGATTTGATTGTATCTAGCATTTCCATCAAGGAAGCTAATCATTTTATGCCCAGATGCAGCATTAATAAGCACATCGGCTATAGACATAGGATATTCATCTTTTGGTGAAGCTCTATTAAGAACTCTAAAATAAATACACACTCTAAGCTTACCCGAGCCCTTCTTCTCAACAGGCACAATATTAGAAACCCAATCAGCATATCAACAAGGCCTAATAAACTTAGCATCAAGCAATCGATTGATTTCTTTTTTCACTCAGTCATAAATAATAGGATTAAAATGCCTAGCAGGTTGTTTATGAGGCCAAAAACCAGGTTTCATAGGCAGCTGATGCTCAACTAGCTCGCGGCTTAAACTGGGCATTTCAGTATAATTCCATGCAAAACACTCGACATACTCTTTCAATAACTTTATTAAATTAGCCTTGAAAATAGGCTCAATACTTTTGTTTACAAACGTCGGCCTTGGCACAGTGCCATCACCAATATCCACCTCCTCTAAAGGATTGGCTAACGTGAACCCTTGTCCTAATTTACTCATGTCATCAAGCTCCTCAATAGCCTCACACATATCGTTCTTCTGCGCCTGATAGTGTTTTAGCCTCTGCTACAACCGTTGTAGATTTACATCCATTACATCATATGCGGTAAGCTAGCCGATCATTAAGCGGCCTTAGTACAACAGCGACAAAACCATCCTTGGTGCAGCTAATGTATTCGCAATCAGAAAGATCTACGCCGGATAAGCACTTAACATTATCATGAGCACTCACGGTGGAACTATCGGCTACAACAACACAAGCCGATGTATCACCATGCACAACCTCCACGTCGTCACCAACCCATTGGATCAAGTATTGATGTAGCATCGAAGGAACACATTGATTCGTATGAATTCAATCACAACCCAAAATCAAACTAAAGTTACGTTGGGTCTCGGCGACGAAGAAAGAGGTAGCCAATGTCTTGCTCCCAACGGTGAGCTCCATAGAGACAACGCCTTTAGCTCCTATAGGCTTGCCTCCTCCCACACCGCTAATGGTCATGTTGGGCTTCATCAGCTCCTCATCTGAACCTCCCAATTTCTTGAACAAAGAATAGGGTATTAAGTTGACAATTGCCCCTCCATCGACCAACATCTGAGAAATTGGCTTCCCATTGATATGTCCTCTCATGTATAGAGCTTTCGGATGATTTTCAGTGACTTTAGGCTTCTGGAACACAACATCCTTAGGTCCAAAGTCAAGGTGAGCCAAATCCTCCTCCGATAGTACATAACCATCAATCGACATATGAATCACATTTATCTCCAAGGACATATTCTCAGGCGAAGTACTATAATCAACAAGTTGTTCATCATCCTCTGTCTCATGGACTGATGCCAACTCATTGTCGCAAACCATAGGGGCAGAAAGAGCGAAACTGGGCGGCGTCTCTAGCTCAACCAGTCTGACCGGTTTGACCGGCTCAGGCGCTGGCACAGACGCCTCAACCGGTCTGATGGGTTCCTCAACCGGTCTGACCGGTGGAGCTTGGGTGTTGACCTTTGCTCTTCACTCCTTCTTCTGAGGTGCTGCGGGCCTGTATCTGATGAACACCTCATCCCTCTGTTTTTCTAGATCTTGTTCCCTTTTCTCTTGCAGCCTCAACTTCTGCAACTTCCTCCTCTATGTATGAGTCAATCCGGGAGGACACCACCTTGGCAAGAAATATTTGGAGCTTGACCCGCTGCTGCTAGCCTCATGATCATTGGCAGCGGGAGCCTTCCGCACAGACGTCACGACCGGATTGTTTGTGCCAATCGGTCCTTTTGCATTAGCCTCGACGGGAACATTCATAGACCCAATCTGAATAATAGCTTTTCCTTGGCCTTTCTCTGAGTCTGATTCCATCTTCTAAGTCTCCTCCTCCCTCTGTTTAGGGTGATACACTTGCTTTGGAGGAGAAATCCAGGGTGCCTGGACATACCGGTCTGACCGGTCGGGCCTGTAGACCCTGACTGGATGAGCGAGGTGCCCACCGACCTTGTACGGGGCACGAGATTTTGTCCAAAGCCAACTTTCTGGAACCTCCCCATCCAGGATGGAAAGACAGCTGCTGCACGGATTGATAGGGCACCCACATTACCGCATTGTCATCCCACACCAGGTGCGGAGGAATTGATGCCGGAGGAGCCCTAAATGTGGAGGGGTACTACCTTGATTTCACCTGGTCACCCCTCTATCTAACAACCGCTCTTGGCGGCGAGCCTTGTCTCCCCTGATGAGTAGGTGACCTCATTCTTTTTTTTACCGACCGATCACTTGTAATGGCCTTTTCTTTGGTATACTTGTTCAGAAGCATATCAAAGGTGACTTTCTCCTTGGGGCTGGTCCCCTGATTATTTTCCATATTGAGCTTCTAGGTACCGATCTTCGGATGCTTTGGCTTTAGCATTCGGGGACGGCCCTGAGACGAACCGGTCTGACCAGTCCCCTGCACCGGTCTGACCGGTTCAGTCTAGCCAGCAGACTCGAACGATGTTTGACCTGATGCCATGGGCAATGTTTGCCTCCCGTGTCCAGAGGCTTTTACAGTGATTTTGAATGACTCTCTGCCATCTGGAGTCTTCTCATACACCACCTCCCTTGTCAACTCTTTGCCTCTCAAATCAGGCTTCTCTTCCCCGATCACCACATTCTTTCCCTTAGTAGCTTCGGCTTGATGCAACTGAACTAGTACCTTGGGCTACTGAATATCCATTGTGTTAACAGGGAACGATGCCTTTTCCACTTGCATCTCAGGGAATGTCAACCACCCTTCATTTACAGCCGATTGAACCTGTCGACGGAACCAATTGCAGTCATGAGTAGCATGAGAAAAAGTATTATGAAACTTGCAATATGCTTTCCTTTTCAATTCTTTGAGTGGAGGCATAGTATGAGAAATTTTCAGATGTCCAAGTTTAAGCAATTCATCAAAACTACGATTACACTTGGAAACATCGAAAGTAAATTTTACTTCTTCTTGCCGACTCTTTTGGACCGGCTTAAGAGATGCACAAGAATAAGATTTAGCTTTAGAAGGCCACACAAATTCAGTAATATAAACCTCATTGTCATCGTCGTTCGAACTATCAGAATCATATTCAATAGCATGCATGTTAGACCAACGAGACTTAAATGTATCCTTTTCTTTAGCAATTCTAAACTCCATTGCCAAAGCCTTCATGAGTACTTGTGCAATAGTGTGAAGCTCAAAACCTTCTACCCGATCCCTAATGGATGATTTCAAACCCTTAAGTGCAAGATCGACCAAATCACCATCAGAAAGTGACAAATTAAAGCACCGGTTTTTAGTTTTTTTGAATCATCTTATGTAATCAAAGACAGATTCTTTCTTGCCTTGCCTAACCGATGTTAAATCTATCAGTTTTAATTGAAAACTCCCAGTGTAAAAATGATCTTGAAACTTTTACTCTAATTGTTCCCAAGAATCAATAGAGCCGGGAGCCAAAGACGAATACCAAGAGAAAGCGGTTCCAGTTAGTGACAATGAAAACAAGGGAACTCGCAAAGCATTATAATAACCCGCGTAAAAGTACAACGACATGCCATATGTAGGGTTTTCAGGAATAGCTCCTATATTTGCCGATGGACTCGTATGCATGGCTCCACGACGAATCAACTTGAGAGCAATCGTTTTTATTAAATGAAACAGATCTACTTTCTACAAGCTGATCTATTTGTGCCATTAATGTAGCAATAACCCTATTTTGGTCAGCAAGGTTCTTACGAAGCTCTGCATTAATGGCGGCTTGATCGGAGGGGAGATTACTTACATCGCATATTTCCTCGATCATGCTATCCTATATCTTGATTGCGGGCAGCTCGAAGTCCTGCATTCTCGTTGCCTTGCCCTTGCCATCTTTCTTGACGCCCATGAGATATTGCATCTTGACATATTCCTGGAGCATCGCAATGTTCCGCTCCTCCTCCTCACTGAGATCCTCCATGGACACCGCGATGATGTTATCTTTGTCGATGTCCATAGTAGATCACATCTTGCTAGGGTTTTCTAGAATGGTTATAGATACCAGATCTTTTTTCCCCAGCAGAGTCGCCAAAATGTGTTGACGCTTTTTCCAGCCAACAAACGACTTGCGCTAGCTCGTGTGTCCACCAGAAGATCACCTCATTGGCACTTTTGCACCTAGCCAGTCAGACCGGTCAGGGGTCCGGTCAGACCGGTCAGGGGTCCGGTCAGACCGGTCCTCGCAAAGGCTCCGCGAAAAACTTACGTTCACCACCTCGGGAGGGATCCCGTCAGAGATGGCGAGCCTAGGGTTGTTCTAAAATTGGTCAGGCCACTTAGAAAGTCCTCGAACGCCGTCGAGATGGAGGAAAGCAAGGGGTTGGTAAAGTTAGGGTTTTGAGATAAAAGTGTAAAAAATTTGTTTGACGATTGGGTGATAGTCCTCAATCGGCCCCGGCCCTTTATATTTATAGGGTGGGAGGCCTCTTCCTACAAGGAAATCCCGATTCATCTCCAATTCAACCATAACTCCAGATTTTACCTCGGACTTGGGCTGACCGGTCAGACCGGTCGGGGCAACCGGTCAGACCGGTGGGCGCCTGCTAGATCGGCTTTAAGCCTGATCAGCGCTGCTGCCACCTTTGGGCATCAACACTATCGTTTCTGCTGCTTGTAGAGTGGGCGACTACGCTATGAATCCTCTGTAAAAGTGAGATGAGACTTATTTCTCCTTAAAATATGCATCACGTTTCTTTTATGCATTTCCGTGTTGAAACTTGTATCAGCTATTGATCTAAGGATTATTGATTCATATAATCATTCAGACATGGAAGGAGGTTCCCACATGAAGCATATCCTTGGTGGAGCTTCAATGTAGACTAGATGTGACGTTTGCCTATGATAAATCATTGTGCCGAGTTTGTATCCATTCTAATACACTTGTATATATTTCCACATTTCATACCTGCAACTTGCGCCTTTACTTCCTTTACTTTCTTATATAGTAGTTCTTGCTTGATTGGGTCTAGGTTGTCAAACAATTTGTCGGTGGAAAGTTTTACAGTAGATCAATCTTAGATGCACAGGTATGATCTAATATATTTCATTGAAATAATGGAATGCAGATAGGTTAATGATTTTAAGGCTTCCTAATTCACACCTTCCCTTCTAACAATCTCAAACACGTTCATTGTATATAAGAAACAAATATTCCAAATAGAAGATACAGCGCTATCTCAAACCTTCTATAATTGGGAAGAGTAAACACAGACAAAAAAAAAATAGTTGCAGAACCTGAGGTAAACACAAACATCTTCCATGTACGTACAACAATCATCATCATCATCTCAAACCGTATTATTGTTGAAGGCTGATATGACCAGTGCATGACCAGCCGCAAGTACACATGGGTGCTGTGCAGATCAAAGGAATCTTGCCTTGCAAAGGGCATGGATCACCTCGACGTTCTAGATGCCGACATCGTTGAGGATTTGGACAAAGCAAACGTGTGAGCTTCTTCCCTCTATGGTCTCGTCGAGCTTGCACCAGGGACGGGTCTAGGATTTGAGGTATGGGTACTTAAAATTTTCAAAGGTAATATTTTGACAGCCTAAAGTACCTATTTATAATATGTAATTTTTGTGCAATCACTTATATGTTGAAATATTACCAATTTTCCGAAGAATTAACTTACCAATTGTTCAATTCACGACTCAGCTATTGACGTGATGCATTCCTTCAAAATTACAGGTTTGTTGCCGTGTTGGAGAGACAGAGAAGGGAGAACGGCTGTGCTGTGCGCCCGTGCCGTGAAGCGTGTGCCCATCGCTGTCCTGCTACCCGGCAGCCTTGCTCCTCCATGCGCCATGCACCCGCGCCCGCGGACATTTCCCTCGCACACAGGGTGCTGCGCGGCTCAACGACGCCCTCTGCGGCAAGCCACTCGCCGCCGCAGCACCTGCTCCCGCCGGCAGCATCGCATAGGCTTCTCCTTCGAGCTGCAAAAGGAACGGAGGAGCCAGGAGTACAGAGAATCAGCCTAAGGCCTAATGAGGCCTGATTGGGCCATTTCTCCATTGGGCCAGGAGTGGGGAGAGGTGGGATAGTCTGTCTGTTTTGGGCTAAGGGACTGTTTGGATACTAGGTGCTAAACTTTAGCAGCGTCTGTCTCTTCGAATACTAATTAGAAGGACTAAACATGAGCTAATTATAAAACTAATTGCAGAGCCCTGTGCTAATTCGCGAGACGAATCTATTAAGCCTAATTAATCCATCATTAGCAAATGGTTACTGTAGCACCACATTGTCAAATCATGAACTAATTAGGCTTAATAGATTCGTCTCGCGAATTAGACTCCATCTATGCAATTAGTTTTGTAATTAGTCTATATTTAATACTCTTAATTAGCATCCAAACATCCGATGTGATAGGTGCTAAACTTTAGTAGGGATATCCAAACACCCCCTAAATTGCTTCATGAACATATTATTTTCAGTCTTCTTTGATTTTCTGAATACTACATATACAAAGTTTGTTTGCCAAAAATAATGGGTATTCAACTCAATACCCTTAATCGAAGTAGGCCCGCTCCTAGCTTGCACAAGCAGGTACTCTCCTTCTCCTTCAGGTTTTCCAACGGGCGCGCGCACGTCCCCACCGCGGAGAGGGCCGGCTTCGAGCAGTCATCCGTGGGGCAAGCCGCGTGCCCGTCGCACACACTGGTCAGCTCGTCGACACCAAGGCGCCTTGATGCGTCACATTTTTTAGGAACGGCTTGATATGGCCGCAGAAGGTGTCCACAATAAGATGCCTGAAAGACTGGTCGCACGACGAGAGGTCGCCGGGATCGGCAGATCCTACCCGGCCACCACCGCAGCGAAGGCCAACGCCGCCAGGAGGAAGAGTGGTGCGGATGATGCCATTTGTTGGGTGGGTCGACTGGTCGTATGTGTAATGGCGTGATGGAGTTAACGGTGGGATGTTCCTCCTTTTATAGACGATAGGGTCTTGGCATAGGAAGGGATGATGGATCCATGGATCAATGTGGTCAAGTAGAGATGGTTTAGTTGTGAGGGCCTGGAAATCTTTGCAGTTCTTTTTTTATCAAATTGTGCATGTTTCTCGTGCTGTATTAACTACTGCCCTTCTAGGGTGGGGCTGTCACAATATATACTTCGTGGTCATGCACCTTGCTCACTAGTAGAGAATTGGCCTTTAGTCCCGGTTGGTAGGGTGCATATCTCTCGGATATCCATCCGGGATAAACCAACCGGGATAAAAGGGGGGGTCTTTAGTCCCGGGTCTTTTAACCGGGACTAAAGGGGGACCCTTTAGTTCCGGTTGGATTTCCCAACCGGGACTAAAGGGTTACCCTTTAGTCCCGGCTGGATTCCAACCGGGACTAAATGACGCCTGCATGGCACTGCCGTGGCGTCTGAATTTTTCATGCATGCATCACGTACGTAGTATACCGCGGCCCTTTTAATTTGTTAACCTTTAGTAGTTGAGATTTTTTTAGAACGAAATCAACTAGTATTTAAACGAATGGGATTTGTAATTATACAATTACTATATATATATACAGTCCTTATACATAATTCATATACACAATTCAACTAGCTTAGTACAAATCGATCATAATTAGCACGTATTATATATACAAATAAATCAAAGTATCTGTCTACAATCTTACTGTCGTGGTGTTGCTGATCGGAGTGTCTAATTGTCGTCCATCGTAATAAAATTCTCCTTTTGGATTTACCACCTCGTCCATTATGAATCCAATGAGACCTTCACATATTGCCGCTACTCTTTCTTCCTTCAAGAGTCCTTGTTGAATATTTAACATCTATAATTTGGAAATTTGTGAACGTTACATATACATATAAGGAGCTTACACGAACAAATACATATAAGGAGCTAGAAAATAATTAACTAGTAATAGTTTTATTTTACGTACTTTAAAGTTGTGCGGCGTCATCTTCGGTCCATTGGGTCCCATAAAACTGTGCATGTGCTCACAGATGTAGTAGCCACATAGATTATTCCCGGGTTCCTGTCTTAAGCACTTCAGTGCGAAAAAAAAATAAGTTATGAAATATTCGTGTTATACAATGTAATAAATGTGCAGACTTCATACGTACTGGGAAGTCTGTGTTCCATGTAAGTTTTTCTTTGAATGGACCTTTGTGTGTCCTTATGAATTGTTTCCATGCGCTGCGGATTAGAATAATGAATGATATAGTGTAACAGGGATAAAATTTAGGAAATAAACTTTTGCATAGAGATAAAGGTCCAGAATTATTACAAGCCTAGCATGTCTTGCACTTCTTGGTAGTCCACTGGATCTTTCCTTAACGAATCGAAGACAGTGACGTGGCTTCTTTCAGGCTCAATTATAATAAGGATCTAGTGGAAGCTGCGTGCGTAAAATGTTCATGCATATTAGAGCTAACTAACATGTAGAGATAAGGAAAAAGACATCGAAAGTAGACGGTATACACACACTTACTTGAAGTTGTATGGAAATAGTATGAAATCCTTGAATGTTTGTTTGTCTAGGAAATTGTATACTTCCGCAAAGGTTTTTTCCGGCGCTAATTGTATCTGATGTTGGTTAACTACAGATGGATCCATGAAGCCTACATGTAGGTACGCCTCTCGGCGGCATGTCTGAATTAGCATCCTACATGAAATGAAAATAATGCAAGCCATCAATAAACGCCTTGCTCCGCCTGTCTGCATTATACATCCATTGCCGGTCCATCTGCATCGTATTACGCATGAAAATGGATTACACTTGACAATGGATTACGCGTGAAAATCAATTAAAGATCCAAACAATATGGTACAATACAACAACATGAAGATCCAAATACACATATTTAAATTAAAGTCCCAAACAACATGATACAATACAACAAGCCATCCACTGGTTATTATCAAGGAGGACTTTAAGCATCCTTGGACGGTGAAGACGAAGGTTCCGCTGACCCAACCTCATCCTTAGGTTTATTTGTGCCGCCTGAAACGGTAGTACTAAGTGGATGTGAAACACCCGGGACTGAGGGTGGAGCATAACGACCACCAAAAGGAGGTTCCTGACCCGCGGCAACAGCTTCTTCATGACGTTGCTGCAAATAACGAAGCATTGCTTTTTCCAGCGCGCTCTTTTTCTTCGGCTTATGCTGAGGGCCAACTATGATTGGAACCTTGCCATAATAGGAACCACGATCGCCCCCACCATCGCCACTTCCTCCAGTAGCAGAAGCCATCTATGTACAAAAATTATTATCTTAACACTGCATAAGTTGTTCAACTTGAAGACCATGATCATCTCGCGAGGATGTCCTCAACTGGGCGGCACCGCACTTCGTCATGAAAGAGGTTAGATGCTACGGAAAAGGGGACACGGTCACGATGTCCGTATCCACTCTTTCTCGTAGAATCGAACCTTCTTCTTGACATACGTTGCTGCTCGGAGGAGAACATCATCGGAGAGATGAACACGGTATGCAAGTTCAACAAGTATGGATTTAAAAAACCATATTGACTTTGATAAGATAAACCGTCTAGACAAGGTAGCATCATTTTTAAACCACTGCAATAATGCATACCATATATGACACATCAATCTCCCTCACATTCTAGCTCAAAATACCTCTCCATTTTTCTACTTCATCATCACATTCTAGCAAATAATCTTTCCATCTCCAAAGCATAACACGAGGATGAAGTAGCAAACCTTCGCAACACTTGTGTTGGCCGAGTGAAATTCCCACGAAAATGAGGAAAAAAACTTCGGGCAGCACCTTCCTTGCTTGCTTCGGCACCACCGGAGGGTAGGTGAAGCTCAGCTCTCTCTATCAATGTGCTGGACTGGCTCGGGCTGGAGGAGGAAGAAAGTCCTCTGTCTTGGCCGTATATAATGGGGATGAGTTTTTATCCCGGTTAAAAACTCCAACCGAGATAAAAAGGAACATCATTTATCCCGGTTGGAAGTTTAGTCCCGGTTGGAGTTTCAATGGGAGGAGACCGGAATTCAACATGAAACTAGAGATGTAGCTCTGTCTACTAGGTTAATCTGGGGTGCTTGATACCGATTACAAGAAGGTCCCGGTATGCTATT
>NC_028456.1:15402947-15508534 GCF_000263155.2 Setaria italica
CCCCCAACCGGGAATCAAAGGGTCCCGTCACCGACAGCTCCCCACTACCCGTCGCAACCGGGACTAAAGGGGGGCCTTTAGTCCCGGTTGCAATTACCAACCGGGAGTAAATCTCCCCTCCATTTTTGCCTATCGTGGCGCACCCGCTTTTGTCCCGGTTTAAAGTTGGCCCGGGACAAAAGGGGGCGGATCGAAAGCCAATTCTCTACTAGTGGCTGCTTGTATTAACTACTGTCCTTCTACTGCTTTGACTAATAGTTACTCCAACAATATTTCCCTAATGTAATACAACATTACAATCATAAGAAAGTATGTTTAATAGAAACATAGAACGTCAAGTTTTTGTCAAAAATATATATTTAATGACATAATTAAGCTTTGCGAAACAAAACGGTCAGGATATGATTGCATTCATGTGGGGAGCACATTATTTATTTATAAGGCGTATTTGATATTTGTTGAGAGATCAACAACGTGGGCACGACTACACTGCTTTTTACAGTGCAGGTAATGCTTATTTACCTGTGCATGATCCTCATGTATGTATAAAGTAATAACTACAAGCAATATCTGGTTAGTTATGAAGAAAGACTCTATCGAAGTCTGGCAGTCCTTATGGACAGATTTATTAGTCCGGTTCATTTCTCTGTACATTATTTAGCATATCATGCTTACGTGAACCCACATCGGTTCAAATAAAATGCTCCATATTTTAAGGTATACCAACTCCAAGATCAAAAAAAGTCCATTTTACTCTCCTCAATTATCCACTTTGTCTGCTTAACCTCCTAAACAAATTTAGGCTCACCTTACTCCCTTGAACTATTTCATTTGGTCCAATCTATCCACTAATTAGATTTCTCTTTTTTATTTCTTCATGTATGGGTTGAATTTTGAGTTCAAATTTTGTGAGTAGATACAAAACATGATACCTTATATCAAACAATTATACTAAGAATTTTTCTTGATTCTTTTCATAGGTTAGAAATATTTAATACAAAATTGATCTTATATATACAAAATTGTACAGAGAAGTAATGATGAAAAATTTCTAAAATATTTTTGTAATGGAGAGCATCATGTTATAAGTCAAGTGACAATATTTGAAATTAAAACTCAACTTGTATGCGAAGAAACAAAAAAGAGAAAATCTAATTATGGGGTAGATTAGACTAAATGAAATAGTTCGGGGATGTAAAGTAAGGCTAAATTTTGCTTAGGATTAAGCGGATATAGTAAATAGGTGAGGGGAGTAAAATGAACTTTTTCCAGTACAAAACACATGCAGTTAGTTCTGCACAAAGATTAGAATGTTGATCAAATGATCTCATTGCATTTCTTTTAAAGAGATGTTTTATTTGTGGGCCCATTTATATAGCAAGGGAAAGGAAGCAAAGAGGACAAAGTTTTACGGAGTTTAATCATACGGCCCCCACTCTGCGGTCAGCGCATACGGCGTAATCTGGTAAGCAACAAACCTAAAACCGCAACCCCACTCTCAATGGATTCCTGGATAATTACTGTTTCGGCAGCATCCAGTGAGCAGTTCCTAATGCCCAGGGGCAAAAGCCAGAATACAGCATCACCAGTGTTACCTCCTTTGCAGATTTGCAGTATAGGGTCAACTTTATTATTGTAGCAAACATGACCTCATTAAACCATAGTTTGTGATTTTGGTGATTGAGTGACAATATAGTCATTGGGACTAATGCTTTGTCTAGCAGGTACCTTGTAGGTTTTCTAAATCCTAAGAATACAAACCAAATCATTGTAAGGTCCTAATGATGGTATATAAGTGACCAAGCTATGATATCTAGGATGATTCTATGGTATTGAAATATCCAAATGATAGAAAAAAAATCCAGAGATACAATAATTCTAGATCATCCAAGAGACGGTATCTTTGATGCTTGCTTTTGTGGCAGAATCACCCAAATTAACTTGGCTAAAGTGTGCTCAGCTTCACCTCACATGCGAACTAACACTTTAATCAAATTAACCTCGTAGTCTGTCGGGTTTTACCCGATAAACCACTTGTCTCGGATCAAAACAAATCATACTCACACGAAAACGAGTTCAGAGATTACAACAATCTAAGTAGATTAACATATGTCCCAGTTTTAATTATTACACCACAAAAGTTTGAACTTGCATAAAATAGAGTGTTCAGAGTTTAAGCAGTGGAAATAAAAATGATGAACTAAATGTCGAAGCAGAGATGCCACGGTGATGCCTGCCATATCATCTGTTACCGCAATCCTCGCCAACCGAGGACGGGTCCCACTCGACAGTCCAACTCGGAGGGAGTTGAGACGGCCAAGTAAAACTTGCAGCAAGGTCACTAACATCCATGTTACTTGAAAGTAGAGCCACAAGTAAGGCTGAGTATACTGAAAATCAACAAGACTTACCCATCGGGTGGTAACTACTCCACCAACTTCTAGACATGCAAGACTTTTTGGCTGAGGGGTTTGTTTTGCTGAAAGCATCTAAGTAGGTCCTTACTTTCAAATTTTAGCATCAGATTCTAGTGGATTAACCATTCTAAGTAAGCACCTATTCTAAGTAAGCATGTTGATCAAAATATTTTATTCCAAGCATCATCATTAAGATATCATTCTCTGTTCCATTCTTAGTCAGTGTAGAAGTGGGTCAAGCAGTTTCAAACTGTGAGAGGTAGATGATTCGAATCGAGTTTTTTAACCTTGCAAGGTGAACCTAACCCCACGACATCCGCGTACCACGTCGGGTTCGCTTCACTTGTCAGTCATCCCCATCAATCCCCAGATACGTGGTCGGGCCCACTTCCCTTGGATATAATGCCCCACGGTCCTAGAACGTCGCCGTACCATGACTACACTTGTACCCACATGATACACTAGGGGAACCAAGTTCCAGAGACAGTGGGGAGGTATGCCCACATCCCAGTTCAATCAGGTACTAGACTTCCCTATCCTATACTAGGTACGAGATTAGTACTTTTAAACACTTGACCACAACTTTAAACACATTTCAACCTTAGCAGCTTTCTCTAGACAGACGGGGCAATTCTTATGGTTGCAGTATGAGTAAGCAAACAACTCCTATAACTCGCGAGTGATAGGAAATCAATCGACTTTTACCGAGTCCCTATTTAGCATTGCAACTACTCGGCCTATCATGCTAGTGTTCAAACATAGGTACCTAAGATCATACAACTAAGTTTTCAATCAACTCCTATGAACTTAAATGCACAAACATAAGTAGCATAGATATTGCATGAATTTTAAATCAGAGTTATGCTCTGGGGCTTGCCTTCCTAATCTAGGTTAGTGGGGAGCTTGTTGAAAGCCTGGCTAGGGTCTTGCTCGGCCTCGACTTGATGCAGCTCTGCAGGTGTCTCCTCGGTCATCGGGAGCAGCTCATAAGTTCCGTCTACAAGATTCGCTTCTACACGAGATGCATATGCAATAATTCAAGATTTCACGGTTTCATATGCAAGATGCATTTCATGAAATATTGCGAAAGTACAAAAACCATAACGACCACATTCACCTAGATAAGGCTTAAAACTTAACTTTCTTCATAGGATAAAGCAATTTCGTGTTTTAAACCCCGGAAGTACAAAAACCATAACGACCACATTCACCTAGATAAGGCTTAAAACTTAACTTTCTTCATAGGATAAAGCAATTTCGTGTTTCAAGATTTCACGATTTCATATGCAAGATGCATTTCATGAAATATTGCGGAAGTACAAAAACCATAACGACCACATTCACATAGATAAGGCTTAAAACTTAACTTTCTTCACAGGATAAAGTGATTTCATGTTTTAAACCCTAGGTTAGATTTGATGGTGATTGTATACACATCTATTATTTCATTTACTTGAACTTCATAAAAGAAAGGTGGGTTCATTCTACATAAACTAAAGTGTGTTCCGTGATTTCAATCCTTGGACTAGACTGATGGTGCTTGTGTACACATCTAAAGTTTTATTTCTTTTAAACTCCTAAAAAGGAAGGTGGGGTCACTCTAGGGTTGTTCAAAGTTCATTTGGAAAGTTATTCTGTTTCTAAATTTCTTAACAACCTAGATGTACATTTCCCATTCTACCCTTCTTATTCAATATTTATTTTTATTCCATTTAACTAGCTTCAACTTCAAAAATTGATTCCGGTTGCATCTAGTAAGATATGGCTATGATAATTTTAAAGAGGGTACTTGATATCATCATTGAGCTACTATAAAATTTTGGGGCTCATTTGACTTCTACAAAAATCATTAAAAATAAATCAACACCCTATGGTAGATTTCACATAACTATTTTTAACTCAAGTTTCATTAGCAGTTTGGTTCTGATATTGTTATAGTGGGTTATCTAGGCTCAACAGAGGTTACTGGAATTTTTCTATGATTTAATAAGAAGGCCATCTATTTTCCATATATTACAAGTATTAACCCATGTGCACAAGTTTAAGCAAAGTTAACCATGTCTAAAACAGAAACTAGAATTTTTCCGAAGGAGAAATTTGTATCAGGAACTCAACAAAAGTGGTTTCACACTTTTACCTTTTTTCTTCCATTTATGGCATAAATAACAAGATTTAGCCTAGCATTTCAATGTTTGACTTAAACCAGTGTGTCCATCTTCTAAACTAGGGTCACAAAATTCATATCTAGAATAAGCATGACACAAGTGTTCTAACGGAGGTGGGTTTACATTTTTACCTTTTTTGTGATTTATGGGGCATTTAAAGGCTTAAACACAAAATAAATCCTAAAGAAAAATCTACAACAGTAACATGACTAAAAATATTTTTCAATGAAACTAAACATCCAGAGTCTAACAAAGTTGGTTTCACATCATTTTTCTACAATTTCTTATGCATTTGCAAAGTTCAACCGGTTTAAATCCACAATAAAACAAAAAGTAAAAAAGTTTCGCGCTTAGGCCCCTGGAAGTTTTATACTATCACAGATCAGTCCTGACTTTTTACACGGGGGACCCTAAAAAGATTTGGAGGTTAGTGATTGAGTCCTTGGGCTCGGTCGGCGGCTTGCCGGCACTATTCCAGCGAGCGGCGGCGCTAAGGGGTGCGGGAAGGGTACGGGGGTGCTCAGGGGCTCACTGCGGTTCAACGCGCTGAGGTGCTCGAGAGTGAAGGTGGCTTGACAGCAGCGGTCCACGAGGAGGTCTCGGGCGCGGCAACGGAGCTTCTTCTCCGACGACGGTAGAGGTGGTGGAAGGCAGGCAGGGGCTCGAGAGGCTTCAGGGGTGTATGGGTGGTGCACCGGTGGGCTCAGGAGGCAGTGGGGATGCTCGGGAGGGCAAGCTCCACGGTGAGGGGGCACGGTGGAGCTATGAAGGCTCTAGCAGCGGTGAGTGTTGTGCGCGTGCGCTGGTGAGCTCGATGCAAAGGCTTTTATAGCCAGGAGGGCACGAGGGGAGCTAATGGGTCGAAGATAAGCTCGGGCGCGCATTGGGGAGGAGCTGCGCTGGCGGGCATTGGTGGAGTAGAAAATGATGGCGACGGTTGGCTAGCGGGGGTGCGCGTGCGTGCGCGAGCTCCGGCGGTTGGCAGAGAGGGATTTAAGCGCTGCAAGATCGTTTTGCCATGCGAGGTGAGTGGCCAGCCGTGTTGTCCCGTCGTGGCGCCGAGTGGCGGAGCGGCAAGCGCCAGTGGAGCATGGCGATGTGGCAGCGACACGCTGCAAGGGCGCGTGGGCGCGCCGGGGGACATTGGCCGGAGGAGGTGCGCTACAGGGACGGGATGTGCTCGCAAGCGGGTTGGGTGAGCGGTCGGGCCATCCCATCGGCCATGAACATTGGCCGGCGTGCCTGAGCGGCGCCCATGGGCGCGCACGTGGCGTGTGGGGACAGAAGATTTGGAGGGATTTTGCGCAAGATTTTGAATTCACACTTTGGAAAGTTCAAATACAAAGTTGCTGTCCACAGTTCAAACTAAAACTTCTACAAAAGCCTTAGGTTCGAAACTTTGCTCGATTGGGAGATAAAAAGGTGAAAACTTTGGAAGAATGTCGGTTCAAAAGAGATAGCTAGAAGTTGAGTTGAGTTTGAAATTTTACTGAACTTCAACCCAAAATTTGAACATGTTCTACTCCAAACCATCAAAATCTCAAATAAAAAAAGTTATTTGTTTTGAAAAGTTCTACAACTTTTATATTGGCAAAAAGTTAAGTTGTTATATGAAATTTTGAATTTAGCAACAGCCCCCAATTAGTACTTTTTAATGCACTTTTAGCCATTTAAAGGGTTTGCAAGGTCAATTGAAAGTTGGCTTTTGAATATTTGAGATGTGTTCTACATTTGCAACCTACTTTGATTGATTTTCACACTTAGCTTCTTGTTTGACTTGGTTTGGCTTTAATTTTCCCCTTTTGGTGATATTTCATGTTTTGAGTGCATTTGCATTTCAAATAAAGCAAGGTTTAAGTCCTAAGTGTGATTTGTATTTTTAATTATTCCAATTAGACTTTGAAAAGAATACTAAAACTAGGGATGTTACAGCTTTGGAAGAGTTAGAAGGAAAAATGCACCATTGGATGTTCCGATGGCCCACCAAAGCAAGCATCGAACTAACCATCACAGCAATTGGTACAACAAGGAAAACAGGGAAAAAAGCTTGAGGTCACCGGATGATCCGATGGGGTTAATTTTACAAGTATCAGAGTAATTTGCTGAGGAGGTAGAGGAAACCCTATAGCACCGGATGTTCCGATGCCTTATGTAGTTGACCGTCGGACGAAGCACATTTACTTTGAAATCACATAGAAGGTTTTGGTCAGAATGCCTTGAGCACCGGATGATCTGACGGCACCATCGGAGAAAGCGTTGGATTAATGATGTTAGGGGATTCAATGGCGATGTGACGTGAGCAGTGGCACCAGATGATCCAATGGGGGCATCGAATAAAGCATCGGATGAATTTTTGAGGAATTTGGGCGCGGGGAGTCAACGGCTAGTTGCACCAGATGTTTCAATGCAGGTCAAAAATAGACCATCGGAATATCCGATGGTATCGTTTTTAACTAGTCGTTGGAGCAACGATTCTTTGAGCCCTTAGGGTTATTTATACCCTCACCACTCACTCATTTGGAGTTGCTGGAGTGTCAAGGGAGGTATTGAAGACCAAGAATCATTAAGAACACATCCATGCCACCAAAAGTGCTTAAGTGACACATTAAAGGCTTAGCACAAGCTTAGGAGAGTGATTAGTCCTAGGATAGGCCTAGAGAGGAGTGAGTGCAAGGTGTGCCAACCTTGTGATCAGGTTCTAGAGTCAACCACCGCTGTACAAGAGGTGTGCCGGTGTCTTGGAGCCTTGGTGGCTCGCCGGCAAGTCTTTGACCCTCCGGCTTGGTGTGGAGCGGCGTTGACAACCTTGTGCGGGGGATGTGCAGAGCCCCTTCCTTCGTGGAGAAGCTCCTTAGTGAAGACGGCATCAAGGTGACCCAGGGACTTAGTGTGAACCTTAGTGGCCGAGCCTTTGTGGCAAGTCAAGGGGCACCTTGAGAGAGACTTGGTGACCGAAAAGCAATACTCGTGTGTGGGTGCTTCAACAACGTGTACTAGTGGTGGCTTAGTGCCTACTGATACCACGGGATAAATCCTTGTGTCAAGAGTTTGCTTCCTCTCATCCCCTCCTTACGTTTCCGCATTTCATAGGATTGGCTATAGGTTGCAAAATTTGTTTTGGGATGAGAGTTTCATACTAGATCAACCGTAGATTGCACATCTAGATGGCATGATCTAGTTTATATTTTGATGCAAAGTAGAGGAAGCTATAGGTTAAGTTTTTATGTTGCCTAATTCACCCCTTTCTTTTTTAGTTACAAGCACCGATTCCTTTCAATTATGAACATGGTTTGCTATGGAGTTTGCACAACTTCGTTGGGGCCGCGTGACCTGGATGATACAAGGCAGGTTGACCCCTGTTAGTACCTCCTGCAGGCTCGATCACATCATGTTGCTGTTGGAGGAGATACCCCAAAAAATAGTGACGGGTGCTTACATTTTCGAAAAGAAATGAGACTTCCATGTAAGTGGCCATCTGCTCTGCAAATGTGCAATGTGCCTTAAAAAGAAAAATATTGAGGCTCAATTAATAGCTACACATATGATATCTTTTGAGACTGCTTTCCTAAATACAAAGGTATTCATTCTCGAGAGAGGAGATTTTGACATCTGAGAGAGAAAAAAACGTGCCTATGACCATCCAAAAATTTGCAAATTATTTAGCTGTGAAAAACTCATGTTTGTTTAAAACTACAGAGGTTGCGGAGCTCAGCCCATCGATAATCAAAACTTCAGAATTCTATAGCCCAGATCTTTTACATCCATTTATAATTATTTATAGCTCATAATCTCCAAAGCCATCTCGACACACCACCATTTTCTTTCAAGAGACATATACTCGCTTGCCAGATTTTTCTTTTACATCTTGTTTTAAGAAATCAGGCAATGCAGATAAGCCTTTAAAAATGTGCTAACACTACCAAATGCAAAAAGGGAACGAGCCCTATCACTGGTGGAGAACTCACTTTGAGTCCCTGTTGGTAGGGAGCAAATCTCCCAAAAAACTATCCGGGATAAAGCAATCGAGACAAAAGAAGGGGGTCTTTTGTCTCGAGTCACTCAACCGGGACTACAGACCCCCTTTTATCCTGGCTGGTATTACCAACCGGGATAAAAGGGGTCGCCACGCTAGGCACAGTCCCCACCCCCTTTATTCTGTTTGGTAATACCAACCAGCTGGACTAAATGGTTTTGTAAAAAAAAAGAAATCCTTGCACATCGCAAGTCACGTGATTTTTCACACGAAATATGCTTCCTCAATCATCACGCGTAGCTTCCTTGCCATCCCACCTACACAGCACATCTGACTATATAGGGGATGCAATCCTTTTGTATTAACTCGTAAGGGACCCTTTTATCCCGATTGGAAACACCAAACAAAATTAAAGATCCCTTTTTATCCCGGTTGGTGTTACCAACTAGGATAAAAGGGTCGAGGGCTTTAGTCGTTTTTCAGCCACTAGTGGGGGACCCTTTTATCTCGGTTGGAAATACCAACCGGGATTAAAGACCCCCTTTTAATCCCAGTTGGTGTAGGATGGAGGGCTTTCGTTCCGGGTGGTAACACCAACCAGGACTAAAGGGTCTCCCATGGGTGGTTGATTTTTGATCTGGGACTAAAGGGGAGCCTTTAGTCCCAGTTGGTAATTGAGCCGGGATTAAAGCTCTTTTAATCATGGGCCTACTTAATTTAAACCGGGAAAAAGGGGGCCTATGAAAAATGAGTTCTCTACTAGTATGGATAATAACCTTATTATTCTTATCTATATATTTTTTTATAAAGAAATAGTTCCATAGCCTATTACTAAGCCGCCAACCATTCATTGCAAAGATTTCCATGGCCGTGGTCTCCAAAGCTCGACAGGCCTGTGGTACAGTGCCTCTGTCCTCCTCCTTCTGAAGCACTTGAGAAAAAAACAACTCTTGCGGTACATCAGAAATGGTCTATGGAGGAAGGTAAACCCTTGTTATTGTGCTTGAAAATTCGTTCAATTGCCCTAGTGGTCTGCTATTTGTGGCGCACCATGATTGTTGAGGTAGCAGAGGAATATATGGAGATCTGCGAACATGATCATATAAAAAGTGCCAAGCACGTCTTGTAGTGCAATGTGCATATTTTTTGCTACTTGATCCACTGTTCAAAAGTTCCGGTTCATTTAACTAGGTTTCTCCTTAGTTCATAGTTCACATTAGCATTTTAGTAAAAAACTGAGTCATCAGGAAAATGTTCTATCAACTCATCCAAGTTATCTTGAAGTATGTAGTGTCTACTCGGACCGAGGTATTAAAATCCGATATTCCCATTAGATCGGGAAGATCCAAGCGTTGTGGTCCATTGGATGTGGTGAATGAATAAGGAAAGGCCGGGTTCACATGTTGGGTTTTACGGAGAAAAATTATATCCCGGTGGACTTACAATTTAATGGCTATGAAACTCCCCATAAAACCTCTTTGAGATTAGCCTTAGAACGCAAAAACCGGCCGACGGAGACAAGAATCGTCCTTATGTTCCAGCTAAAGTTTCCAAAGACAAATGTGGAAACAGCAAACAAATATGGAAGTAACACATTTCAACGCTACTTAATTCGGTGTGACTGTAACATATACATCAGAGCCCTAAAATTTTCTTAGAACATATGTGAAACGATCTCCATGCTGATTTCACGTGCCTGACGACGCATGATATATATTCCACACGCAACAGCAACTTACGAATTGAATCAAATATTGTGTATGAACACTGACACAACTCCATAAAAAGGAAGGATACCGTGTTAAGTTGGAGCACATCAACACCGTTGAAATCAGTTGCCCAGCCGGAATAGCTACTGATCAGGCCAGCGAACTGAATTCTTAGTCTCTCTTTAGGTGTGCCACCTTGCAGAAACAGTCCATCTTCTTGAGGACCTCCACCGCCGCCTTGCACCCTTCCGCCTTGCACTCGAGTTTGCTCGTCGCGTCTTTGCCGGTTTCGTCGTTCCACATCGGTGGAGAGCAGGCGTAGTCGCCGCACAGGCCCTGCAGAAAGGGAATGGAGTCGGCTACATCCTTCACGGCTGAGCATATGGACTTGCCGCACTTGCCCAGCTCGTTGCAGCACTTGTTCCACACTTGAAGCCGCTCCGCGTGCTCGTTGCATGAGGAGGAGGAGGACGAGGGGTATGACGGTTTCTGCTCCTGCAGCTGCCCATGCCTTGAGGCGTCAGCGGAGACAGCCAGCGTCGCCACAAGGAGGACAAGAAGCACGGAGGCCATTGCCTTGGTCTCTTTGTTTCTTTTTTGCAGCTATGTTTGTGGTGTGTTGGAGATGTGGCATCGATCTATTCCTCATTTTATAGGATGGAACCACTCATCTTCTTACCAGCTGTGTTGGTGCAATCATGTTTCTGTTGGGTTTTTTGCAACCCTTTGACATTATTCGAGAGATCACAAGAACGTGGCCATGGATGCCGATTACTTGCTGACAGCGCGGGTTCTTTAATAATATTACCTGTGCGTGGCAGCTCATTTCATATTAAATAGTATAAAGCCGGAGATCGTTTTGGCAACTAATCCTTCTACACACACTTGGTACATAAGATAGCATCGTAGAGAATGGAAATGTCTATTAATGCTTTTTTAGGAAGAAATTCCTTTATCTAAAAAAAAGTTGAGGATTCCTTGAGATCTTGTGGCAAGCTATACAGCATGTGCTTCTCCATGCATGTGCGTTACAGATTCTCCGGTCATTGAGCCAATATAGTGTGGATCATGCTGGTCATGCAGCTCGATTGTTGGGTGTTGGATCGGCATTATTGGTTCACTGATAGCATACATCAGAAGTTGAGGAGCACTCTGCGGGATCGTCATGTTCCGGAGTTATTTGATATCATCGATCAATCATGCTTTAGAAAAAGAAAAGGCATCGGATTTGGTTGAATGCAACTGCAAAATAGAGGGTTGCAAACACGCTTGAACGCTGCAGCGATGGTGAGCCAGAAAAGAAACACGGTAAATTATTCAAGAAGCACGTACGGTTTCAAAAGTGGGAACTTAATTAATATGAGTTGAATTCCTCCAAAATTTCTATGCACAAGCCATTCCATATACGAACAGCGTACCATAGTTTGGAGCCCAATATCATGTTCCAAAACTGTTATTTATAGGCTTTTATGATTTAAATTGTGTGGTTCCACCATGTAGACCCTAGTAATTAATTAAACTCTTCTTAACTTAAGTGGCCCCTCAAATTTCCCAGCAATGAGTTGCTGACTAGTGACTATATATTGACTATATATCAGCAAATTGATGTGCACTCCGAGCGACCTTTTCCGTGACGAAGATGACGTCCAGCTCAATGTGTTTTGTCAGTAGATGGTCCACTGGGTTACATGACATGTATACAAGACGTTGCCACAATACATCACGGTCGCCACCGGGACGTGGCAGTATAGTTCGTCAAGAAGATTGCAGAGCCCAAGCGCATTCAGCGACCGCATTTGCGACGCTCCTGTACTTTGCCTCCACGCTGGACTTGGACACCGTCAGTTAGTGCTTCAGTGACCATGGCACTAGAGGTGGGTAACTAATGACGTGGCAAATATAACGGGCACTTTGCCCATTACCGTACCTATATGTAAAGGGGAATGGGAAACGACAACAACACATTCCTTTGACCTGATAGAGTTGGAGTCCAATTAGAGCTGTAACTCCGATTTGAAATGCACCTTTTAAATTCTGACTCCCAGATGTAATACTAACTCTATGAATATAAATATGAACTACTAGATTTTAGATCTATGGCAACGGTGAGAAATGTGGAAGTAGGGCTAAAATCGTGGCAATAGGTACCAACAGCCACAATGGCATTTTGGTTGGCAGCCGTTGTAATTAGCTCCGTGGTAATAGGTGCATTTGGGTCGCTTCTTTATTTGTTGCAATACTATGGTAATTGCCATGCAATGAAGCATTGCAAAGATAGTTTTTGCAATGACATGTTTTTGTTTTATAAAAAATTAGGAATCAAAATTATAAAAATTATTGTGTGACCCATCATGAATTAATTACCACTACACTGGAGCAACTTTTCACTACCGGAAACAGTAGATATGCTGAGTGTTTTTTATTTGCCAAGTGCATTATATCAGGCACTTGGCAAAAGGCATCTTTTGCCGAGTGTCTACGTGGAGACACTTGGCATATATATTACACTCGGTATAAAACCTATTTGCCGAGTATCACAGAGAAAACACTCGGCAAAAATCCAAACAACACTCGGCAAAGAAATGACACTTGGCAACTCTCCAACACGTGATTGGCACATTAGAACTTTGCCGAGTGTCCGTTAGCGACACTCGGCAAAGTACTAGTTTGCCGAGTGTTTTCTCACGGTACTCGGCAAAGTCATAGGTTTGCCGAGTGTCATATAGAACGTTGATACTTACTTTTTCTAAGATTAATTACGTTTAATTTCTTTTTTTATATGTCACACACTTGATGATGTAGGTGCCTCCGTGATGGTACCAAGCTCATACCCAGTGCTAGGAAATAATGGTGGACGTGTGGTTGCAGCCCAGGTGGTTGGAGCACCACCTTGCTTGCCGGGAGCGGCATTTGCTGATGCCAGGTGCATCACACCATCAAGACAGCCTGAGCCTTGATGAATACAGGAAAAAAATGGGTACGCGAATTCTATTCTTTATTCTAACACTCAATTCTGCATAATTTCTAATCATTTTGCATTTTTGCAGCAGACGTCGTCACATGATGGCCAGGATTGCTCCTGGTTCAAGGCATGGGTTCTGACCAAAAAGGGCAAGGCGATGGCCGACATCGACTTCAACCAGGAGGACCCGCCCGAGGCGTACAGCCATCTCAACATCCACAACCGCGTCACTGAGTACACAATGATGGCAAGGGAGGTTCATGGGCCAGAGTTCGATCCGAGCTCCCAGGATATTGATGCAGAAAGTATGATGAGGGTGGGAGGAGGCAAGAAGCATTGCCGGTATTGGATTGGCGATAGCATAATCGACACGGCCTCTACTCCCACTCTCTCCCAGATCTGAGCAAGAAGCACGGACACAAGCCCGGCAATACAGCCACAGCCGACCACTACATAGTTACAGATGGAGGCTCTCCAGGTT
This sequence comes from Setaria italica, assembly GCF_000263155.2. Classification (NCBI taxonomy): domain Eukaryota; kingdom Viridiplantae; phylum Streptophyta; class Magnoliopsida; order Poales; family Poaceae; genus Setaria; species Setaria italica. The sequence continues at coordinate 15,416,655 of NC_028456.1, forward strand.
ATTTCTATTTTTTTTCATCGTTCGTTGATTTTTAAGTACCTTTTGCTTTGCAATATGATATTGGGATGAAATATTGTAGGCCCAGATAGAAGCAGAATGGAAGCGACGGGAGGACCTAGAGGCGAGGATCGAGGTAGAATGGGAGGCAGATCGGCAGGCAGAAAGGCAGAGGACGAAGTTGATGTTCCAGTACATACAAAGTGTTTTTGAGAGGATGGGTCAAACTCCGCCACCTATGCCACCGAACCTATTCCCTCCACCTCTTGCAGCTACTCCTGTGAATCACTTATCAACCTTACAATCAATCTAGAATTAAACTAGAAACTACATGCACTAGAAACTTATAATAGAAAAATGACTTATGCAATCTCTTTATGCAGAATCAATCGGCTGGATCGAATGCTTTCTCTGACCCATCAGCTTGGTCGCATTGGCCATCGTGGCCTCCTCAGTGACTTGTTTTAACAGCTAGTGTCTTAATCAGCTACTAGAACTTATACTTGTGGATTACTTGTTTCTACTTGTCTTGTGATGATGACGCTTATTTGTGTGTTGTGAATGTTATTTGTGTTCCTATGATGCTTAATATATGTCTGTGATTGTTATTTGAGAGGGGTCCTTTATAAGTAACAAAACAATAAAAATAGGGCATGTTAGGACACTTTGCCGAGTGTTTTGGTCCTAACACTCGGCAAAGAGGCCAAATTCTGTTATTCTAGGCCTTCTTTGTCAAGTGTTTTGAGTTTGCCGAGTGTTAATGTCATAACACTTGGCAAAGTGGCCATAAAATGCTAGCTGTTGGCGCTTCTTTGCCGATTGTAACACTCGGCAGTGTATTTAAACTTTGCCGAGTGTTCTTCCGTCTGACACTCGTCAAATACGCCATCAATGTGACAGGCCGTTAACCTCTTTTTGCCGAGGGTTTAACTTTGCCGAGTGCTTATTAACACTCGGAAAAGGCTTTGCTGAGTATCCGATATTGGACACTCGGCAAACATCTGTTTGCCAGTGAAAAATTCACTGAGTATTGGTCACCGAGTGGAACACTCGGCAAAGTTTTTGCCGAGTGTTTTTGGAGCTTCGCCGAGTGCCTGGAGCACTCAGCAAAGTTACTGTTCCCTGTAGTGTTTGTTGTATATTTTGCTAATAATTCTACTTTATCCCTTAACAATAATAACGTAAAAAATATGGCAATATTGTACTCCCTCCGTTCCAAATTATAAGTCATTCCAACTTTCTTGGAGAGTCAAAACATCTCAAGTTTGACCAAATTTATACAATAAATTGCTAACATTCATGATATCAAATAGGTACCATTAGTTTCTTCATTAAATATATTTTCATAATATATATATTCGATGCCATAAATTTTTGTGATTTTCTCTATAATTTTAGTCAAACATAAAAATATTTGACTCTCCAAGAAAGTTGGAATGACTTATAATTTGGAACGGAGGGAGTACATAAATTGCAAGAATACTTCCCTCGTGGCAACCGTTTAGTTTGTTGTTGCAATATAGATCTACATTTTGCAACGAACGTAAGATTATTACAACGCTAGAAATTCATGGCACTATTATCAACTAATTGCAACTATTTTGTAAATAGTGGCTATAATAGCTACCTATTGCAACAAAATTCAAGATTATCGCAATCCAAGATAGTCGTCGCAATACTATTGACAGATTGCAATCATTTATCAAAATCGTGGCAATAACACCTATCAATTGCAATGTGTTGGTGATCGCCAAAACAATTGTTATCCTCAAATGTCTATCGCAGGTGTTGATCCCTAACCCTCGCATGTTCATAACACGAATGAGGTTCTAAAGGTTATAAGCATCAACGGAGTTGGAAGGTTTCTCGTGCACTAACCCCCAGAACTTTGGATCAATTACCAAGCGCTAGTTTGGCTTCCTTTGTTCATTTCGCAGGAACTAAAGCAGTGGGAAATCCTTTGAGGTTGTCTACTGGGGTCTTCTCCTCAAGATAAAGCTGGGACGGGACCTCGGATGTTGAAGCTCATTGCAAGCCTCCAGATTCAAGACCTCCGCGCGGCATGAGGATGGCAAGAGAAGGCTCGAGGGTGGATGATAGTGGCACGAGAAATGTGACTACTTGCAGAAGTTCAACTTGACGTGCAACTTGACGTGTACCCTAATGACTTTTATATACGGCATATCCAGGAATGTAGTAGTTGAGTAAGAATATTTTCAGAATGTAAAGTAGGTTGGCTCCTACTATAAAAGAGGAGCCCTACCGCATTGTAAGAGAGATCACCTTTTAAATGGAAAAGTAGAGTAGGCTTTCTAAAGTGAACCCTCTACTGTTTGGTGTCAAATTTGTTTGAGACCAACACAATGAAAATTATAGTTATCACAACACAAGACATTCGTGGCAATAGTGTCCACATATTGCATTCATTTTTCAAAATGGAGGCAATAACACTTATCTATTGCAATAAAGATTTGTGTTGTTGCATTGTGTTCCGAGGTAATAGGGTAAAAATCTAGTAGTGGACCATAGCCGAGGTGAGGGAGAATAATCCAGTAATTGAACCAAATCAAACTATTACTTTTTGTGTCTTCTACTTAACTTTTATCCCCTAGCCCTTGTGTCCACCAAATCCACATTGTTGTTCATTCTATAGATTTAGGTGATTAAGGATGCTTAGCTCATGTGCTGAAGTTAGGGCAAATCATCACCTTGCGCTAGTTGCACGTACAAAATCAGTGATGCTTAGAGTGGAGGAGGTCCTCAACCACCTTTTTAGGTTTTGAACGCATGGCATGTTTTTTACTCCATCCATCCCAAATTACTATTTATTTTGGTTTTTCTAGGTATATGTAACTTTTGATATGCCTAAATATACATAGCAAAAGTTATGTATTTAGAAAAGCCAAAATGAATAGTAATTTGGAATAGAGGGAATATTTAGCTGTGCATATGCAACCCATTCTCAGATTATTGAAGGTGAATAATGATCGTCAGGAATATTATTATGTATGCTGGCACTTTCCAAGCCAGGGACAGGTAATCGATGAAGCAGCACTCTAGAGAGATAACATATATCATCTTATCAATAGGTGGTCATAGTTTCTGTCTTAATTTCTAGGGTCGGTACCAAAATATTTTTACAAACTTACTCCATATGACATGGTTGTAGTAAGAGTAACAATGTCCGATGTTATAACATATATATATTCAAAGGCGGGCTCAGAATTTGGACTATGGGTATTCAAAATTCAAGATGGCAAAAAAAATATTTTGGCAGCCAAAATTATAGTTTTATAATACAGTATTAAGTGGCTGCATCATTGATTAATAAAATTGATTGCAACTTGAAATTGTTCAGCTACCAATGATCAACATATCAAAGTGGAAACATGTGAAATAAATAGAGGATAAAATAATAGCTCTTGCTAAGAAAGCTCTCAAATCAGCAGTGACACTATTCTTCCTCTTCATTTTTCAGATCTAAAATTAAAATCACACAAGTTTCAATGCTTGATAGAGTGCTCACCTGTATCTTGTTGCAGTCCTAGGCTTGAAAGATTGATAGAGTGCTCCCTGCTTGGCTGCTCCCGTGCTCCGGCACCAACCACCTGCCGCCTAGATCGGCAGACCACCGCCACCAACCACCTGCCGCCCAGATCGGCAGACCACCGCCACCATCACGCTGGCCGCCTGCCGGCTACTATGGCTCTGCACGCACAGGCTGCCATGCGCGGTGCGCCTGCGCCAAGGGCGCCGCCGCGGCTCCGCGCCTCCACCTCAGCCCTCACCGAGCTTCGTCGGCTCGCTGTCCAGCCTCCCTGTTGCTGCTGGCCTGGTGACGTTAGGGTTACATTGGAGGGTGCATTGAATCGATTGAGGAATGAGGAAGAGGAGGACTGAATAGGCAGCTCTGTGCTCGGACAGGAGGGAGTTGGCCGACTGGGCCAATTGGGCTGTTGGGCCAGCGCGGGGTACAGGGAAGGAGGAGCGGTCCACGACTCCAGGTGGGCTTTTGTTTTGTTTGGATTGAATTTCTTTTTGTTTTCGATGCATATAAAAAATTACAGAAATAATGGGTATTCAATTCAATACGTGGACCCGCCCTGGTATATATTGCGTTAGAGGTCTATTAAATCATTTCTGTTAAGACCATACAAAAAAGGTACATTGTTCCCAGCAACGACAATCGTCTTACTTCTAAGTTCATGCTTAGTTGTCTCTGAAAAGAAATAAGCAGCCCCTATCATGTACCAGGGAAACAGGATGCATGTGTGCAATGTTATTTCGATATAAATAACAGAGGTCAAGATTCCTCTGTAGTTAACTCGATCTGTATATATGCTCCCATTATGGGGGTTCATTTTTTCAGTTCCAGTATAAAATGATATATCCAAGGCATCGAAATACTCAGGAGCTATATATGCTGGATGTAACTGGAAACTTAAACTGAAGTGCCTCATGAGGCACGTTGCAGATCCTTAAGAAGATCACAAACATAATAAGTTCTTAACAGCTGCTGGCTTCGGACAGCTATATATGGTATAGAATATGTTGTGGAATGGAGATATGCCAGGATAAGGTGATCTTATGCTAGTTTAACTATTGCTAAATTAGTCTTAAATAAATAGCCGGCGCTTCTCATCTTCTTCGAGGGGACTAATGGGAAGAATAAGGTATGCGAGGCTGGGGAGGACACCTGCAGGGAACAACGACATTATTGCCATGATTGTCCATTACTTGCATAGAAATGTTTAGTTCAGCTGTATGCGTATGCTGCTCGTCAGTTGTGTTAAGTTCATCGCTTGGACATGATCTCAGACATGCTCCACAGGCGATATTTTTTGTTTAGCTGTGCATGTGCAACGCATTATCGGATTTTTGAATGTTAATAATGGCCGTTCCAAGCAAGGGACGGTCAATCGATGCAGAAGAGCTCCAGAGACATAACATATATCGTTTTATCAATATCCAGTACTGCTGCTTTCTTTCTTAATTTCTACGGTCCATATGGAAACTTGTTTATACACTCCATATCCATCGCCGTAATAACAGTAACAATGTCATATATTACTCTACAGTGGAAGGGGCATACTAAACCATTTCAGCTAAGGACCACGCGAGATAGTACTACGACCTCCGTTCCAAATTGCAGGTCGTTTTAGCTTTTCTAGGTTCATAGATAATATTATGTATCTAGACACACACTAGTCCTAGATGCATAATAATATCTATGAACCTTAAAAAGCCAAAACAAGCTACAATTTTAAATTTTAAATGGAGGGAGTATGAATTATTCCCAACAATGACAACCTCACTGCTTAGTTCATGTTTAGTTGTCTCTGTAAGACAATAAACAGCCTCTGTAATTGTCCCAGGGAGTTGGGTGTGTTGCAACTTGCAATACTATGTCGAGATAAATAATAGAGGTCAAGATTCCTCTGGATCTTAACTTGATCTGTATACGCTTCCAGTATGGGGTTCATTCGTTTTTCAGTTCCAACAAAGAATATTCTAGGGCAAGGAAACACTTACGAGGGGTGCTAGATGCAACTGGAGACAAAATGAAGTGCCTCATGAGGCGCGTGGAGATCCTCAAGACGATTCCAAACACAATAACAAGTGCGGGCACGCATCATGTTAACATGATATATAGCTAGTCAGACGTATATCGTAAAAAACATGTCGAGAAATTGAGATCCTGCAAGGATATGGCGGTCTTACCTTAGTTGATTAATCTATTTTTTAATTAGTCTTAAACAAATAGCTAGTGCGGAGAACTAGCTATTTTGACTAGAGTTTAACATGTCGAGAAATTCAGGTGTTTCTAAGCAGGAACCAGCAAAATCGCCATTGAAGACAAAGATTAATTGGCAGAAGCTTAAATACTATATATATTAACAAAGACTGGTTGCATTTTCTAATAAGGAGATTGCTAATGATGTTGGAACCGTCGTATTATATTCATTCGTAATCTTATGGTGTTGCTAATTCTAAGGTCCTGATCTGATGCAATTCTCACTCTGAAAGTGCTGCCTTGAGGGCTCCTGGATCATTATCTAAGCTGTACCTTCATTAAGATGCAGTTTATCTAATCTCTCCTTTAATTGCACTGCTGGTAATAGCTTGCTCAGCTGTGTTGAACCCGTTGAATCGAGACACCAAGAACGTGGCCACGCCCGATTACCTGCAGAGATACTAGTTTGTTTACCTTTGCTGTTTTTCATGGCGCTCGTTTCAGACTAAGTAATGTGCTACTGGAGATATATAGGTGGTTGGAACCACCACGTATTGCTTGGCACATTTCTTGTTCTTAAAATAACTATATTAACAATTGGTTGGATAGAAAAAACGATGAATTAAGGAAAGGGTAAAGAAGAAACATTGAGTACTCTACACTCCCGAAACATTCTGAAACTCGATTCATCAATTTTTCAAATATACATTTCCTCATATTTATGTACATTTGAAATTTAAATTTGGAGTCCATTACAACAAGACCCGGCCTATTCGCTTAAGACATTGTACAAGAAACAACAGTGGTTGCTTACGCGCGCGTAGTAGTGTGCCCTTGCCCACACGTACAATTTGGGTCCCTATCTACAACCCAGCGGCAGCGAAATAAGAAGAAAAAAATAACATAGGGATGACATTAATTCTTTTTTACCGAAGTCAGCAGGGGAAGTCCCAACCTATTGTTATCTTTTTTTTATTCTTTACCCGTTTAATTCGCTCCAACATGGAGTCGCACCTACATCTGCTGGATGCTACTTAGGTACTCTAACCACTAGGCTAAAGAGACATTATCTGCAGGTGTGGAAAAATGAACATATGGTATTACAACATTAGAACGTTACTGGGTGGGTGTAGCAAGCATTGGACGAAATCTCGAAATGGTACAATACGTTGGTAGGTGCATATATATACACACACATCTATGGTACGCAGCATATTCCGTGTACAATGAAAAACATCTCAATCGTAAGTATTAGCAAAAGAAATTCAATTTCACACACTCAAATACAACAAATAATTGAGCAATGCAGGAAGCAAGGATGGTATCATAAATGAAAACGTCGACAGCAGCAGGTCAAGTACTTCACCCAGTCCCTACTGGTGGTTGAGCTTCTCAGTCAACTTAATCTCCGAGAGGATCTTGGTGAAGCAGCTACCTTGTGAACTGTGGTCACCGGCCTTATTAAGGGTGCAGCCATTCTGCTTCTGCTCCGACATGATGCGCTTCAAATCGTCGCACAAGTTGGCGGGCACGGAGCACGGTTTTTCTGTATCAACCGCCTTGGAAAGGGGACCGGGAAGGGGGTTGTTGGGGCCTTTGTACGTCGGCTTGCACTCCATGTCGTCGTAGCACACCTCCTTCAGCGGGATGCCTGCGTCGATCAGGGTGTTCATGGTCGGGCAAAGGCACTTGAGGTGCTTGCTTACCTCACTGCAGCACTTGTTCCGTGCTGGAACAAGCCGCTCCTTGAGAGCGTTGCAGTCGTCGCACGAGGGGTTTGTTGGATGGTGGCTGGGCTCCTCTTTCTTTGGCTCCTCTGGCATTGGATATGCTTGTGTTGTTACCAAGCTGGAGGCAGCTACAGCGACGGTCAGAGTTGCCAAGAGGAGGAAGAGACGCATGGATGCCATTGCAGGCTTGTATCTATGTATATTAATGCTACTTGAGTGTGTTGTATATGTATGTGTTGCGTTGGAAAGGTGACCGCTATTCCCCCTTTTATAGGGGAGCTATGGAGGGACGGAGGAAGTATAGTTGCTAATTATGATTTATTTAGTTGCGCTTGCCGTGCATGCTTGTGTTGTGTTCAGCCCTTTGAAATGATTTGGGATATGGAAGAACGTGGAGACCACGGATCTCAGTGATCCGGATGCCATGTTTTCTTGGATAACTCTATCGATATGCAACACTGCCAGTGGTTAACATGGATATTTGTTTTTATCAACATAGACAGTATTTACTTTGGATGATCTATAACTAAATTTCTGATCAATTCACAAAACTAAATATGCCATCACCGTAATAAGAATACCGGTGTCGTAGTATATATATTTGGCCTAATTAATGGGCCTATAAAACCAGTTGGACAGTGGCCATACAAAATGGGCAGATTCCCAGCAACAACAATCTGGCCACTGACGGCTACATTGTGCAAGAACATTTCGAAAGGTAGATAATTGAATTGGGGGCAGACCGCGATCTACTCAAGTTCATTTAACTAGTGCTTAGTTGAGTAGATGCCACCACTATGGGACTATATCGTGTGTATATGTTAGCTCCAACCGAAAAGATTCTTAGCCAAAGAAAATGCTGGATGCAGCCTGGAACAAAAAAAAAACAATGGCTGTCGCTAGGTGCAAGCAGATCATTAACAAGATCAATAACACGAGAACAAGCTAGAGTGCGTGTGACTCGTGTAATCATGCCTAGCTAGCTATGTAGCATTGGATGGTTCATTATATATGAACATTCCCAGCATTATATTTATCGATTCTTTGCAACTATACATAGAGTTTTCCTTCGACGGTGTATGTAGCTCATTTTGGATTTACTATAGATGCGCATTTTTACCCGGCTGTGATAGACTTTACATGCCAAATATTCTATACATTTGCAATAGCAAAAATAGATAACGTATAATTATATATTGGTTAGTTCATGCTTAGTTGTCTCTGTAAACAAATAAACAGCCCCTGCAATATTAGGTGGTGAGAAATAACAGAGGTCAAGATTTCTGTAGATCTTAACTCGACCTCTTTATTCACCCATTATGGGGTTCATTCGTTTTAATTTTCAGCGGAACAAAAAAATATTCTAAGGCAAGGAACCACTGACGAGGGGTGCTCGACTCAAATATTAAGTGCCTCATGTGGCGCGTGCAGATCCTTAAGAAGATCGCAAACACAATAACAAGCGCGGGCAACATGCATGTTAACACCCTGGCTACTCACACCTACATGGTACAAAATCATGTCGAGAAAATATAAATTTAGATCCTGCCAGGACATGGCAGCCTTACCCTAGTTGGTTAAACTAGTGCTTAATTGGTCTTAAATAAATAGCTATTGCGGAGCACCGTTTTGACTAGAGTTTAACATGTCAAGTAATTCAGAAGTTTCTAAGCAGGGACCAGCAAGACCCCTGTTGAAAACCAAGGTTGGCAGAAGCTTAAATACTATAAATCTCGGTGGATAACAGTAGTAGCTTTCTATGTTGTATGACTAAATTTCTATTCACAAACTCCACACCGTAATCCTCGTAAGATTTACCAATGTGGTAGTATATGTATTTAGCCTAATGGGCCTATGAGACCGCTTGTCAATTTATAGCTATATGAAGGAGAAGCAATTCATATAACAGGAGAGATCTGTAAGCATACTAAGACCTTACCCAAGTTAGTCTAATTTGTGCATAATCTATTGAAAAAAGAGCAGTGCTTCGCATCCTCCAGGGGCGAAGAATGTGTGGGAATATTATTATGACACAAAGATTAAGAAAAAGATCAATTTGAAGATTCCTCAAGATGACACCTCCAGGAGAATGACAGCTGTATGCTACCACTGTAGAACTTCATCGTATTTGTCCCTCCATCCCAAATTACTATCTGTTTTGGCTTTTCTAGTATGTATCTAGAAAAACCAAAATAAATAGTAATTTTATTTGTGCATTACCTATGAAAAAAAAGAGCAGTGCTTCACATCCTCCAGGGGGGAATAAGAATGTGTGGGAATATTATGATGACACAAAGATTAAGAAAAGATTCCTCAAGATAACACCTCCAGCAGAATGCTACCACTGTAGAACTTCAACATATTTGTTACTCCCTCCGTCCCAAATTACTATCCGTTTTGGCTTTTCTAGATAATTTGGGACGGAGGGAGTAATTTCAACGGAGAAAGGTTCTTTAGCCAGAAAAAGAAAATCTCCTAAGCTGTTGGACGGGAAATAAAAAATGAAGGACCTTGCGAGGCACGAAGAAGTCCCTAAGAAGACTACAAATATGAACATCAGCTGGTGTATCGATCGGGACTCCTTGCCTTCGCTAAGGAGAATTCTAATGCTGTTGGAACCGTTGTGTTATGCTTCAGGTTCCTTATCTGATGCAATTCTCACTCAGAAACTGCTGCTTCGAGCGTTGCAAGATCAGTGTCTAAGCTGTATCTTCATTAAGATGCAGATGTAATCTCTCTTTTAGTTTTGTTCCGGATTAGTTTTGTTTTTCACTTATATATTAGCCATCAGCGTCAAAATGTCAATGTGGTACGACCAAGCTTGAGTTATATATGTTCATGCACATTATATTACACTAGTAGACCGTTTCAGTCACTACTGCACAATAAGCTATCACAAATGGACTATCACCGCCAGTTATAAAGGGACTGTCACAGCTGGTTTATAAGTACGGGCAGGGATCATAGAAACCGGCTGTGATGACACTTTTCACCACCGGTCTCACGTCCGTGCCCCAGGCCACTCCCCTCTCTCCCTCACACTAACTCTCTCTCCCTTCGTCATTCCCTCTCTCTCACGACTCCCACCTCTCTACCCCACGTCCTCTCTCCACATCACTCTTGAGGCCGGCCGCATCCCTCTCCCCTCCCTCCCTTCCGCTCGCCCCTCACTTGCCGGGGCAGTGAGGAGCGGTAGTAGGGTGACGAGCGGTGGGGAAGATTTGGAGCGGCACGGCAGAGATTTGGTGCTGTGGCTTCGGCGGTGTGGCATGGCCTGTGCTCCGGCGACCTGTTCGTAGCGTGGAAAGGCCCCGATGGTAGCAGGTGTGGCGATCGAGATATGGTGGCGGCCGTAGGGCTCCGACGGCATCGGGTGCGGCGGCTCAGCGGAATAGTAGACCGTTTCAGTCACTACTACACAATAAGCTATCACAAATGGACTATCACCGCCGGTTATAAAGGGACTGTCACTGCCGGTTTATAAGTACGGGCAAGGATCATAGAAACCGGCTGTGATGATACTTTTCACCGTCGGTTGGTGGCTAAAACTAGCGGTGATACTTTCCCTGCTAGATTTTAACATCATCCGGCTGTGTGAAACACAGCGCAGACCTGAAAATAAAATACATCCACATAAGTCGCAGGTCTCACGTCCATTCCCCAGGCCACTTCCCTCTCTCCCTCCACCATTCCCTCTCTCTTTCACGCCTCCCACCTCTCTACCCCACGCTCTCTCTCCACATCACTCTCAAGGCCGGCCGTATCCCTCCCCCTTCCCTCCCCTCCCTCCCCTCTCTCCCCTCCGCTTGCCCCTCACTTGCCGGGGTAGTGAGGAGCGACGGCAGGGTAAGGAGCGGTAGGGAAGATTTGGAGTGGCACGGCGGAGATCTGGTGCATGGGCTTCGGCGGCGTGGCGTGGCCTGTGCTCTGGCGACCTATGCGTAGCGCGGTGAGGCCCCAATTGTAGCAGGTGTGGCAGTTGAGATCTAGCAGCTTCGGGCACCGTGGGGATCTGACGGCATCTGGCGCGGCGGCTCGGCGGGCATAGCGACTGGATCCAGCGCCCCTCGTCTCTCCTGGTGTGCTACCACGTGCCCCTCTCCCACCCTTCTCTCTCTACTCTCCCACTCCTTTCTTCCTCTCCCTCTCCAGCGCCCCTCGTCTCTCCCCAGTGCGCGGCGGCTTGGCAGGCGCGGCAACCGGATCTAGCAGAGGCGGGTGCCGCGGTATGGGCGGGGATGATGTGGTGCGGCCGGTGAGGAGCGGGGCAGGCGTGGTGGCGGGTGGCGGCTAGCAGGCGTGGCTTTTTATTCTTTCTTAAATGGACATCACCATCAGGTCTAGCACTGTTGGTGAAGGGATGAGTATCACCGGCGACCCTTCACCAACGAATGCCCAAAACTGGCGATGACGTCGTTTTTAGGTCTGGCAATGATATGGCCTTCTGTAGCCGTGAGTAAGTATCCATATAGAAGCATGTATTCAGAGCAGCGGCAAACTACAGGAGCTAAAGTTGAGTGCCACGCATCGGAACTTGCTAGGATAAATCGAGCACAGTTTTGTTCAATCAACTAGCATGTTGGGTTGCCGTTGGCCATGATACTACAAGGGGTTGCCCTGCCGGCACTATGTACAACGCTTGAGGCCGAAGGCCAAAACCTGCACATTCCACATCCCTTGTGACGAGGTCGTGGTCACACCATAGGACGTGGCTGTGGGCTGCCCGTCGACACTGTGGCGAGACATAATGGACCAGCTGGTTGGGGGCGCCAACATCTCACAGGTGTTTGAATAAATCCTTAATGTAGAAATTACCATGTTAATAAAAGAATATAAACGGTACAGGTAAGACTACTATTATAATGGTTCTTTTGACGTGAAACATTTTACATAAATATTTGTAGAAAACACAAATAGTTAATCTAATGAAAAAAAAGAAGATAATGGTATCATGTATTTAAGAATAACAGAGGCAGCCTCTAACTTAGTGATTAGAGCACTTGAGCAGCACCCAGGCAAGGCTGGCTTTGGGCTTTGGCAAAAAGTACGACTTCCTAGGCCCAGCGCAGTTAGGGGCCATCCTTGTAGATATGCCTATTGTTTACTTCCTCAGCCCAAGCCTGCATGTAGCTAACTGAAAAGAGGAAGAACAGTATCTCCAGCCCAGCTAATTAAACAAGTAGCCCCCATACGTGGTTATTGCTTGTACACTGGTTCTTCAACTCGGTCCAATTCAATTCGTTGTTCTTGCCCTTTGCGTATCTTAGTGTTGTACAATCAAATTTCTGGGCCCTTAATTTTATCTGTCTTTTCCCTTTCTAATATCATGTGTTCGTCTTTTTCTTGAATTTAACATGTTCTTGAGTTTACAACAGTTGCAGGTAGCTAATCATGGTAATCATCTTGGTTATATTTTTCCATTCTTTTAGAATTTGCTTAGTAATATTGACATTATTCGTGGAGAACTAGGAACATTTTGTGAAATTAAAGGTTTATTACATAGCTTGTGTCATCAATATTCATTTGTACCGCTAGTTGAGAATGATGATACAAATGTATAATTTTGAATCTAAAAATTACACGTACACATCTTGCCTTATGGGCTCACTCCGTCAAGTTGCCCTAAGGCCCTCGAAAGTGTAGAGCCGGCCCTGCTAGCCGGTCCAGATTCAACTCCCTTGTCGGAACGAATTAAATGAGTCTAAAATAAAGAAATTATAAAAAATAGATAAGGGTTTCCTAACTTCGATAAAAATAGTATATTTTTCTTATTATGATGAAGATCCAAAGTACATCTGGCCAACCCTGGTACAACGCCAACTGAGTGCTAATAATCGATGGCGACTAGCAGAGGGCTTGGACGCGAATCAGAGGGCTGGCATAGCTTATCGAACACGTCAGCGGGGCCTATTCGCTTCAGCTTATAAGCCGGCTGAAAAGCTGAAACGGTTGATTTGTTGTGAGAGAAAAATACTGTTTGACCGGCTGATAAGCCGGCTGAATAAGCTGAAGCGAATAGGCCGAGCTCGGTAAGGATCGCCCCAGGCAAAACCTTTGGCTCGCCACGAGGCAGAAGCAGCCGCCGTCCTTGTCCTAACTCTGCAGTGCAAGGCACCGCGTCCCTGCACCCCGCCATCACGTTCTCGCTTTGCCAACCTGCGGCTTGACGCCATGGCAGCGGGCCAACAGCTTCTCCTAAACCGATGGGTCGCATGACGGCAGAGGCCGCTGCGGTCACGACGGCCAAAGCCGCCGCGCGCCAGGAGGAAGAGACGGGCGGAGGCCATTGGGTGGGCTGATTGCGCTGCTTGAGTGTATACCTTTTGTTTCAGTCGTTTGTGTGTCGTGTGTTGGAGTTAATGGAAGGCTTGGAGCTTTTACTGCTTTTATATATAGGCGATGTGTCGTGTGTCGTCTATGTATCTTCTTCACTAAAGAGATGATCATTTGCAGGCGAGCGCTTTGTTTAGTTTTGCATGCTGCTCGTGTTTGTGTTAATAAATACCAAGAAAAAAGGTTGGAGACCTCGTGAATAACCAGCTGCCATTGTCGCATACTATCGCGGCTGTATAAGTTATTATTGTATCTACTTCTAGAGATTAAAGATTTACCCCCAAATACGACTACGTTTGACTAGTTGGCCTGATTGAATGGATGAATGGATAACAACAACCCTATGAAAATCAACTGTATTGTGGTCCTAAATGTCAATAAATGGTAGCATGCATAAATCCTTTTATTTAGCGTGGAGACATGCAAGCCAGGCATATGATTGCCATTCAAATCAGGTGTGCATGTACGGAGAGATGTAATTAGAGGCATATTAGCCTTTTATCACTCTCTTCTGAATATGTTTGAAAAAAAAACTAACTGTATAACTATTGAGAAATACATCATGCATGGAGAACAGGTAAGACGGTTGACTATTGGCTGGTTGCGCTGGCACTTGGGCCGTGCCGGGCTAGCCTTCATGTCTCGGGCTATCTTATGCTGAGACTGTTAGGCATGGGAATCCGAAGATGGATAGACCCTTCACCTTCCAATGTTTGAGATTTGTGCGGCCGCTGTGGGCCGAACGATCTCCTTCATCCTCCCATTGCCTACCACCCCTCTCTCTCTCCCCCTCACTTGGACGCACCGCAGTTGGGGGAGAGGAAGTTGGGAAGCGAGATGGTTGGTGGGCGTGAGTGACCTGCGCCGAGGTTGCCGCCGGCGGCCGGCTAGAGTAGGAAGCCCGGTGGGTGGTGGACGGTGGTGGGTGCGGTGGTGGGTGCGACGAGAAGCTTGGATTAGGAAGGGCGGCGGAGTGTGGGCAGGCACGGAGAAGGTGTGGGTCTTATTAGGATGTAAGATGCTTCATCTATCTACTACCTTCTGGTAGATAGATAGGAGCCCAGGCATGCGAGGCCAGGCCACCATGGCACCGCAAGCATATTTGTTAAGGCTCGTCTTCGTATCGTGCCGGTACAAGCATGGACCGTGGGAATGCTCTTTGATTTGTTGTCAATTTACATTGGCTGCAACAACATGATCTTGCTTGCCATTCCACACTACAAAGCTGGTGGAGGAGGATGCGCGCCTAACGAGGGCGATTTCAATAGGGTTCTTGGGGTATTATTAAATGATGATTGATGCCTTGCCCGCGTATAATAGTCATCAACATAATTGAACCAACAAAACGATTTGATACGAAAAATCACAATATGAGATAAACCCCTTGCCTACTTCCTAAAGAATTCCTCCACAACCTCTCTGTTTCTCTGGGCCCTAGCTATACTGCTATTCATTGGATTCAATCTAATGGTGCTAGAGGATGTTACTGCAAAGGTACAATATATATAAACGCACGGGTGCACACGCACGCACACACAAAGTAACTCCCTCTCTCCGTCCTAAATTACTATTCATTTCATTTTGACTTTTCTAGATACATCACTTTTTCTATATATCTAGATATAAAAATATGTATAAGTGCATATTAAAAAGTGTGTATCTCGAAAAGCTAAAACGAAGAGTAATTTGGGACAGAGAGAGTACACGGGTCTACTTGGAGCAAGAGACAGAGACTCAACTATATATATCAAACAAGAATTACAGCATGTTATTACTGCTCCGAAATAAAATCTGCAAAACGTTTTATCTGTAAGTTCAACATATTATATATAGAACAACATGATCAACGTCTGCAGGTAAAAAGCCACACCTACAACTACAAGCAGCTGCACCTACACAAGCACTTATTTGGTTTCTTCCAGTCTAACTGCCCATCTTTACATGGTGATGTCGCCTCGTGACCTTGGGTTGAGGAAGAGTTTCTCTTTGCGTGACACTGTTAACCCAAACACCTCGGTCATATCTATTGTGTCTACACTGCTAGGCAGCTCCCAGTCAAAGTGAAACATAAGATTTGCCAACATGATTTCAATGGAGGATAATGCAAAGTTTATCCCCGGGCATATCCTGGAAGTTCTTCCCTCTAAAGTCAACGCCACCAGTATCTCCCATGTCGATGAATCTCTCTGGCACGAACTCATAAATGTGCTCATAGATGCAACAACAGGTACCCATAGACGGCCTGCTGCGTACTCCTCCTACTCGTGAAATGAGGCCACCGCACACACCGCCGGCGAAATGCCGGCGCTTGACCGCCTCCTGTCCAAGCATCCCAGAGGACATACTCGTGACCGAGGTGCTCGCGCGCCTCCCCGTGAGGTCGCTCTTCCGCTTCAGGTCCGTGTGCCAGTCGTGGCGCGCGGCCATCGACGGCGACCCGCGGTTCGTGTGCCGCCACCTCGAGCTCTCCCGCGGGCGGTCGCCGCCATCCGTGCTCGACGCGCCCTGCGAGCCTCGCCTAGAGGACTACTTGGGCGTGGCCCGCTCTAAGGAGATGGAGTTCCGCAGGATCCGGCACGGCGGGGTGCGCCACGGCGGCGAGACCGCCGCCGCCGTGGACGCCGAGTTGATGCACGCGGTGGTCTGGCCCACGAACCGCTTCACAGCCATGACGCACCCCGTGCACTGCGACGGCGTGGTCCTCGTCCCGACCGCCTCCGGGGAGCTCTTCGTCTGCAACCCGGCCACCAGGGTGCTCGTCCAGCTGCCGCCGGGCAGCCCCAGCGTCATGGCAGATGCGGTGGCCTTTGGCTTCGACCCCAGTAGCAACACGTACAAGGTAGCCAGGACCTTCCACCGCCGGTTCGAGGTCATCGAGTACGACTCCGAATCCGACGACGACGGCGAAGGGTACCCGAGGGCGGAGTTCGACATCGGGCACGAGGTGTTCACGCTCGGCGCCGGCTCGTCGGACTGGGAGCCGACCGAGGACCCGCCGCACTTTATCATCCCGACGGCGAGGCCGATCTGCACGCGTGGCGCTTTCTACTGGACGGCCGTCGTCGGCTGCCCCGACGACCCGCGCCCGAGCGAGCTGCTGCGGTTCTGCCTGCGCGACGAGACCTTCACCGTCGTCTCCCCAACCCTCCGTGCTTCTCGCTGTCGGCGGGCATCATCGGCGAGCACATCTTGCCTTATGGGCTCACTCCGTCAAGTTGCCCTAAGGCCCTTAAAAGTGTAGAGCCGGCCTGCTAGCTAGGCCGGATTCAACTCCTTGTCGGAACAAATTAAACGAGTCTAAAATAAAGAAATTATTAAAAAAATAGGTAAGGGTTTCCCCATAAAAATAGTATATTTTTCTTATGATGACGAAGATCCAAAGTACATCTGACCAACCCTGGTACCAGGCCAACTGAGTGCTAATAATCTGGCCAATCCTGGTACCAGACCAACTAAGTGCTAATAATCGATGGCGACTAGCAGAGGGCTTGGACGCGAATCAGAGGGCTGGCAAGCTTATCGAACACGTCGGCATTCTTGATGCCGAGCTCGGTTACACGACACCCTCACGGAGCTCGGCCGGAAGCTATGCTGCGCGTACGCGTGCGACCCGACGTGCGTCGACGTCTGGCAGGCCGACGACGACGGGCCACGGCTGGAGTGATCGATGGCGTACCGGATCGAGTTTCTCCGGCCCATGGGGTACTCCGTCCTCACCCTCGCCGCCGACGGGGACGAGCTGCTCCTGTCCGTCGACAGGCGCATGCTCTACAAGTACAATGCGACGAGCGGAGCTCTGGATGAAGTGGTGGACATGCAACGGGCGCCGGATCACTACGGAGGAAGGCCTCCGCTGCCTCTCCGTCTCGTGCACCATGCAGTGCCATACGTGGAGAGCCTTGTGTCCATTAGCAGGCGGAACTATTAATTTTCGAGCGCAAGCAAAGAAGCAACAAATACAAGGGTTCTACAGAAAATCAAAGAATGAGGCTGCACTTTGGGTTGTAGCGGGAGCAAAGAACCTGCTAGCTTCTCTTGTCTCCTTCTTTTTAATATAACAGGCCGGTTCGTTAAAAAAAAAAGTTCTCGCAACCTAATCTTGAAGCTTTCCTCTTCGGGTCAATGGCAAGATGGCCTGTGGTGGCGGCATTTCCGGCGATGGTTTTATTTCTCTGCATAGCATCACGTGGAGATGAAGAACAACACAGAGGAGCACGAGGAAGAAGAAAGGAGCTTGAGCCTTGAGCACCATTTGGTAGCATGTCAATGGCTGCCATTCGCAGAATGATTGTACTGGGTTGTTGTCTAATAATCGGCCATGTTTGCTTCAATATATGTGGAATGTGCAGTTGTGCACGGCTTAAATACTTTAAGGCTGTGACAAGAAACTCGATATGTGGTGTGTTCCAAGAAATCAAACTCTGGCATCTCCGCTATAGGATTACTTCTCATTTGGGGACTGACTTTGATGCTGCCATCTTCTGCCGGTAAGTAATTTGTTGAACCACACCATCTAAAATCACACATACATGCATCATGTCCTATCTGATGCACTGACATCTAAAGCTATGGCTGCAAGGGACGATGGCCTGTTGTTAGCTGTCGCGCAGGGAATACTCCTGGACTCCTAGGTGGATTTGAACCTTGATATAGTTTGAACTTCCAACTTGGCTTGGAAGTACCTTAGCTTTCTGATCCTCCATGCCTCTCTTCAAGTACTTGATGGTCATCTCCATACTTTCTAATTATAATAATATCTTTAGGTAGCAATCTATTCTCAAAATAACTAAAAAGAATATACAGGAACGAGCTCACCTTATTTTTAGCACGAATCATGAAGGAGATACGAAACTTAGTGGTGAAGGTGATCTTGTGTGGGCCGCGTCGTTGTAGTGGGCTGGGAGAAGGGCGTAAAAGGAATAGGCTAGGCCTAGAATCCAGTGGGTTAAAATAGAAAATTTAGGAAAAAGAAAAATGAGTTGCTAGGCTGGGCTAGAGAAGAAAGGACTTTGGCCTAGAGTTACACTTTGGGATTTTGGTTCAGAGTTAAACATTTGGTTTAGAAATATTTTATGAGAATTTTCCATCTTTGGTTTTTATTCAAATTTGAATATATTTTGAATTATAGAAATTTTTAGGATAGATATAGGGTTTGGAGCAAACAAATGCATCACATGTGTTGAACATTCATCCATGGTTCATATTTGATAATAATTATTATCCATTATTCCTAAACTAATTAAGTAAAGGTAATTGCTTGTTTTCTGTTGAAAATCCAAATAGGCTCAAAATTTTAGTGATATTTAAAATGTTCCTAAAAATCATAATATTAAACTAATTAAATTATCTTTGTGTAGGATAGAGATATGCTGTTGTCTGCTAGGATCGTATATGAGATCAGTGCATAACATTTATGCAACATTTTGTATGAATCGCACATCCGCGTTTATATTGCACATCCGCATTTATATTGGGTGGATACTTATGGATTGCTTTTAAAAGTGTGCATAAATGACATTTTGGTATATGTCTTTTATTTGTTTTTGGAAACTCTTTTTCCAAGAATATTTGTGAGGACCTATGGTAATTATTTTAGCATGCCCTTTTTTGTTGCATCTGCAACCATCAAGACATTTAGGTTAAGAAAATTTGGATGAATAAATACATTTAATTGTTGTATTAAATGGCACCTATTTTTGTATTAGCCTTTGAACAGCATGGGCCATGAAAGGACGTTATAGTTGTAGATTTTTATCATTTTGTATTATCATCATGCAATTTATGTATTTTGTTCTTCACTTCTTTAAATATTTGAAAAATAATTATGGACTTTTTTGCAAATGTGTATATGCGGCGACACTCATTGAACAGGCAAGAAGTATAATGAATAAGTTCAGTCATTTGATATTGTAATAACTATTGTCGCATCCATATCGAGACGTGCATATAAATTAAAACAGGTTGAAATAGATGGAGAACGATATGCCAGCATTTAAAATGGTACAAATTGAAATAGATATAGGACGCTATGAATCCGACGTTATTGCTCTATAAATAGGCATGCACCGATGCTTACAAGTTTTCCAAAACACAAGAGAAACACCAAAAGTAGAGCAACCCCAACCTAGGCATAACCATGGCTCCGAATACAGCCGGATGCCCAACAAATGGGCTTAGTGTCCTCGCCATTGATGAAGATAAACACCATGCTGACTATATCACGGCCGTGCTCCCACAGTACAAATTTCATGGTAAAGTTCCATAATTTTTCTTTGGAACCAACTTGACAACTATGTAGATGAGTCTCAAAGAATCAGTATTGCAATATACCTACTGCTACTGCACCTTTTTGGTGCTTGTGATTTAATTTACTTTTTATTTTGTAAATTTCCTGTGTTACAAATAGGCTCTAATGCTTTCTTGTTCCAGTGACGGTGTATACAAGTCCTATAAGGGCACTCAACTTTCTCAAGGATCACGCACAAGATGTTGATTTCCTATTGGTAGCAGTGAACATGCAAGAGATATCAGATTTTCAATTCCTTGACATAGTCCTAAAGATGCATAGAAACATCCAAGTGATAAGTAAGTATTTAGTTTCTTACTGAAGGGATACATATTTCATACCTATTCAAATACTACCTCCGTTCTTAAATATATGATACCATTGAATTTTTTCACTCGTTTGTCTTCTCGTCTTCCCTACAAATATTTGTGCAAAGAGATAAATATACAAGTTAAGACTAAACTAGTTCTATTTTAGATCTATTGATGCCAATTTCACTTTATCAAACTAATTGATTAAATAAATATTATTAGTCAAAGTTTGAGTAAAAAGTCAATGGTGTCATATATTTAGGAACAGAGGTAGTATATCCATATATGCACCCCTTTATAGGTTCAATGGTAAATCTCTTTTTAAGAAATAGATAAGTTGACTGCTGTGTCTTATCTTTGGAACAGTGATGTCAACTATAACAACAATGGACCTGATGAAGAAATGTATTGAACTTGATGCACGTTTTTTGGTAAAGAAACCTCTTGATTCTGTTACCATATGTAGCTTATGGCAACATCTTAACCTTGGGCCTCGCAAGATGAAGATGATTCAGAATTTAATTCAAGGTTTGCAATTCTCACGAGTGCTAATTGATTTTTCCTTTTATAGAACAACAAAAAAATCTAACATTGTGAATTTTTCACGAACACAGCATTTTTCACTTTTAGCTTGGATTAAATGAGATTTACTGGTTTTAGAGAAGTATCCATTATATTACAATAGTCATCGTGGTTCGTAGACCACAAATCAAAAGGGGGTTGCTATACTACACTAGAGCGTAAATCTCCTCCCATACACCCGGATTTTTCCTCTTCCACATCCTTCTCTCTTCTCCACCTCCAGCAAGCTCCAACGATCTTTTTAGGGTTCAGGCTTGGGAGGTTCGGTGTTACCTGTGTTTGCCAGACCTTGAGGAACCTCCAGGGTGGGAGGATAATATGCGGTGGTGGCGGTAGAGACAGCGGTGAGGCGGGGCAGTGGTGGACCCCCGGTTCGGCGGTGGAGGGGTGGGGGCGAGCACTAGCGATGATTTGGCGTGGGGAGCGGTTGAGTTGGCAGCGGCGGATCCGCTGGCGGGAGCCTCCGGAGACGAGAAGGATGTTACTGGAGGCGGGGGCAAACGAGTGAGGCTCAACGACGCGTGCGAATGGAGGAGGAAGGGACGGTGGAGGGAGGGAGGGGGAGAGGGCCACGCCGGTGCTAGGGCAGCGCTTGCAAGGTGGAGGGTAGCGGTGATGGGGTAGAGGTCAGCGGCGCATCGGGAGAAAGACGATGTCCGTGAATGATAAGAGCAGGTGACAAAGCGTTGGGAGGAGATAAGGTTTGTTGGAGTTGATCTGAGCAGCTCGTTTTAGATCCAAGGGTCAAGAATTCAAGTGTGGAGCAAGGAAAAAAGCCGCTAGTGTACAGTAGACAGCCCCATCAACAATATAAATTTACATAAATGGCACACCCAATTAACCGTCACTATTGATTCCCCTTGTCGACAAAGGTGATGCTACATTAGTTCAGTTATCCATGGTTGTATGTCACCAGTGTCTCTTACATCAGTATTGTGTTGTATTCTTATCAATGTTTAGCTTTACTGTAAAAGTAATATGGTTTACTTTTCTCAAGTAATTTACAGTGTTGTAGTTTCATAAATTATTATTACTAACAAACCATATAGTATCTTTAATAGTTAGAGTTGTGTCAAATTAAGAAAAGTGTTTCCTTTTCAATATGTTTGTGTGCTAAACAATAAAATGAATGACCTATTTTCTACTTTGCATACCATACATACAGATTCTACCAGTGAAACACATGGAGGACAAAGCACTATCGCAGACTTATCTGATGATGCAGACTCCATGAACATCAGCAGTTCTAAGGTGCAAACCTCCATTGGAAGTAACACTGTAAACATCAGGCTTGTGAACTATTCAGACTCTGAAGATGGTGAAACAGCGGAGAAAAATCCCGACAAAGACCAGGGCTCAGAAACTAGCCCATCTCCAAACAACTGAAGCTGACACCTACATTCTAGGGGACTATGTGGAAGACCATTGCTTTGGGCGAGGTGGGGCTGGTGATAATTATGATCTAAAACAACAAAATAATTAATAACAACCATAGATATATTCTCATGGTTGTGCTTGTATCCGATATTGTGAAGTCAGACATAATGCAATTCCCCTATACTCATATTTCACAACATAATGGGTTTATCCAATCTTAATTTTCTTATAATATTGGGTATGTGTTGATGCCACAATGTGCCACGCCAAAGCTCAAGCACTCGAATATGCAGCGAGCAAGGGTGCACCTTGCAGCGCCTCTACACTAAACTAGTCAGATCAGTATTGCAAGCTGGCCAGATCGGATTCGCCGGTAAGCCTAGCGAATGATCCAAGGATCGCTCGTCTAGGAGGGACCATATCAGGGAAAGCGCACCTTGAGCTGTTTTGGGGTCGACATACCACCTAGAATGTACTCAATGCAAATACCATAGAGATCGAAGGAAGAACAACAGGATGAGATTGGAAAAATTAGGGCAAACAGGAAAAGATAAAAAGGGCAACAAGTAATAGAAGGGATTGAAATGGCAACAAGTAATAGAAGGGATTGAAGGGATTATCTAATGTGTCAAACTAGGTGTCGGTGCAATATATGCAACATCTCAGATTTTTCTAAAATATTATTTTGTGCAAAATATTCTGAATTTCAAAAAAAAATGTTTGAATTGTGTGGACTGCGAAATTTTTTTGTTGAAGCCTAACAAACCCAGCTCGTCTTGGACCAAACAAACCAGGCTCCCTTTTTTTGTTGAAGTCCTGTTTGCGACGCAGCCCAGCAGCAACAATCAGGGCCCATCCTGGTCCCTTCCCCTCTTTTTTCTTTTCCTCTCCTTCACGTACCCAGAAGGCCGGCCCATTTGCTTGGCACCGAACAAGACCAGCAGCAGAGCAGCCTGACCCCGGAAATTCTTTCCATCTTCCGCTAGGTTTTTTCCTATTGATCTTCCAATGTTTGAGATTTGTGTAGCTTCCCTCGACCGTCCAATCCGCTAGGCTTCGGTGTCCAGACTTTTTTTGTGTTCCATTCATTTTTATTTCACCATTCCGTTTGAATATGACTCTCTACTTCCTCCATCCAGGTCGTTGAGAAGGTGACCATAGGGTTCGCTGCCACCCGCGATCTTTCTGGCAGGTTGTTGCCGGCTCGCTCTGCTTGGGTCATCCCTAGGGGGGAGGGGTCGCCGCCTCGCTCCGCTCGAATCGTCAAGGAGGCGGCAACGGGCGTTTCTCAGATCTGCTCCCTATGCCCCAAACCTAATCTTGCTCATCCCCCCCCTACCCCTCACTTCTTAATTACTATGTTAGTGGACGGGGCACGATCCAAAGCTAGAATCATGACAAAATCGAGTGGATGAGCTTCTCTTATGCATCAATCAATCATTAGTATTTCTTTGTTAGTTAATTATAAGTTCTACTATATGTTGACTATTTTGGTGGACTGGTAGGGAAATTTAGTGTATTTTGAATAAATTATTAGTTGTATTTTGACATCTCCACATACTGGCACTGATATTTAGGGCATCTCACTCAATTACTAGTGGTAATTAGTGTACATGCCTCTTTTAGGACCTGATTGGTTGCCTGGAGCAACCAAGCATGGCTCGCACCGGTCAACCAGGCTCCCCATAGCCCAGGCAACCAAGCATGGCTCGCACCGGTCAGCTAGGCTCCCCATAGCCAGGCTATGTACATGCAACATGGTATTGTTTGGTTCCCTATTTGCCCAGAGCTCGACGGCCAGGGATGATATTTGGTTGCCCGGATGTACTCCAACATTCAGAAGAGACATGCAAGCTAGTTTGTTTGGTTAGCTGCATATATGCTAGGTTTGATCACCTCCTGCATCTAGGGGTAAGGATACCACTGTCTAGTTCATGAGGAGGCCCAAGTTACAAACAATTGCAACTAGCAATCATATTATCTTCCAAACTAAAAAAGAATAATTATGGTTTGAACGACTATTATGAAATCTTTAACAAGGCAAGCACACAGCTTTGGCTTTAATTCAGGCACTGTAGGCTTGTCGTCCTCCTTGAGCTGACGACCATAGAAGGCTGCCATAGCTTCATCTCTTGAGTTGAAGCATTGGTAGCAAGCACCCTTGAAGCCATCAACTTGTGCATGGGCAGCCTCCTAGCTAGAGAAGACTCCAATTTGGCACCCAGCATGAACAACATACCATCTCATAGCTAGCTAGAAATCATGGAACATTAGACATGCATGGGAAAAAATAATCATCATTGCAAAAAAAAACAGCATTGCAAGGAGACATGTGCTCAGTAAAGGAAAACATAACATAGGCAAAAGACATATGCTCAGAAAGAAAAAAAATAACCTACATCATTGGCAAGGATACATGTGCTCAGTAAAGAAAATCATAACACAAGCAAAAGACGTATGCAACGTGGAGACAATAGCACATCATAGGCCAAGAAGCACATGCTCAGAGAGGTTCAGAATAACATGTTCAGATCAATGGCAATGGACACATTGTCAGATTGCCAAAGACAAATAACAGTAGCATTAGGGTGAGTGGCATATCTAAATCACTAACTATATGCTAGAGTTAGCAATATTTAGCAGAGAGAGGATCGAGTGAACTGTCCAAAAGAATGCAGGATCATGTCAACTACACATGTAGAGGAGTATACCCACTGCACAACAGACCACCAGAGCAGGAAGGTATGCACAAAAGAAGCCACCACTGCACCAGATCATGACCCAGGAGAGGATCACTGGACAAAAGAGGGGTCACCCACCATGCATAGGCCCTCACATGTAGTAGTGCTTGGCCAAGAAGATCCTCAGCCACAGAACACGATGAGAATCATTCATCTTCAATAAAAGCATACCCCTGGGGCTTGTTGTCAAGCAGGTGGCTATATGCAACCATCAGAGCTTCCTTAAAGAACCCAGGCATGAACATGACTGCACCACACAAGTCAGGGTGGGAATTCTCAACCTTGATAGAACGAATAGCATCTACAACATTGTACACTGCATCAGTCATGCCAGTGAAAACAAGAACATCCTCCTTTGACAGCATAGACCTCTTTCTCTTGCTTCTAGCACTAGCTTCTAACTTGGTTCCCTCAGCTGGCTTTGTCTTGCCACTCTTGAATTCCTTAGGTAACTCATTCTTGAGTGAGCTCTCAGCAAAGTAAGAAGGAGTACCTGTAATGACTTGGATTATTTAAGCTGAGTTTAAATCTTAAGACAAGTCCCCTGATCCGGTCAACTCAGCTTCTTTAGCCATCTCGGCTAAGTCCGGGATTTCAGCCCGACCCAGCGCCTTAAGGCAGGTTTATCCTTGGGAAGTTGAACAGAACACCAAGAAAACCCTTCATAGAAGTTGGAGAATGAAGTTCCTGTAACAACTTTGTTAATTGGACCTGGATCCAATCCTCTTCCGAAGCTTCCCAAACCTGCAGCTCAAATCAGCCCCGACCCCTGAAAACCAGCCAAACCGCCATTTTCCCTAAGTCCTGAAAAGCAGGCGTTTCTCCTAACTTTGGAGCTTGGAATCCCCGAATCCACCGTGTCTTTGAACTTGGTCCTTTTACAAAAGTTGGACCTGGTTTCGTGTGCTACAACTCTTGTAAAGGGAGTCAAGGTGGCACAGTTCGAAAATCGGGAGATCCAGAGATTGAAGTTGGGCTCGGCGAGGGATCTCGCGGATCCGCCGCCCAGGCAGCGCCGGAGCGCGCATGTGCCGCACCTCAGAGCATCGCCGCCGCGTGGCGTGACCTCACCGGCGAGCGCCGCCTCGCCCAGTCGCTGGGCGCGACAAGATGGAGCAGCGCGCCTCTTTCCCAGACGCGCGCAGAAGCGCCCTGTAGACCTCTCCACCCCGTCTCGTCCAGCCCGAGGCCTTGCCGGCCGCGCCAGGCGCACTGCCGCAGCTCCACCGTCGCCCCGGCCACTCTGCGATCGAAGATCGGCTGCTCCCGCGTGCATCCGTCTCACCCAGATCCTCGGCCGTGCGCCCCAACACCTTCCGGCCCTCCCGTCACACCTCAGTCGTGCTGCCCGCGCGTGCACCCTGCGGCGCTACCGTCTCCGCCAACCGCCGCGCAGGCAGTGATAGCTCCTTCCCCTGCCTCGCCAGTAGTGTGCCCCGGCAAAGCCGCTGGTCCCGCGCATGCTCGTGTCACCGCTCTCCTTGTCACCTCGCCTGCAGCGCCCTCGCCTGCAGTGCCTTTCCCTCCCTCCTGTCCGCCAATGCCGCCACCGCCATGGATGGCCGTGACCACACATGCGCGCAGACCAAGCAAATCAGTGAGCCCAGCAAACCCGCTTCACCCCAGCCCAAATCCTTGCTACCCAACCAGGGAAAGTTTGCACCCGAGCTCGCCAATGGAGGCGTTGACCAATCGCCGCCGCGATAGAGCACTTCTTCTCCCTCAATCTTATCCTTGTGCCCGCTCGAGCTCGCTTCCTTCCTCCGAGCACTTCCGCGCAGCTATAAAAGGGGTATCGAAGCCTCTTGCCAGAGTTCCCTTCGCTACCACCGCCTTTGCTACACCACTTGCTCTGTTCTTCTCCATTGCACTCGCCGCCACACACTCCTTTGCTTCACGCTCAAGCGCCACCGCCTGAGCTCTCTGAGGAGCTCCCACTTTCCGCCAACACCTCGCCTTGCCGACCCCGCTAGCCGTTTCGCCATCCTCTCGTGCAGCTCTAGAGCTTGCGTGTTGTTCCCGAGAAGCACCACCGCCATCGGAGCACCGCCGGACCTCGCTGACGGCACATACGAGCTACACCCGGTGCCCGAAGACGAAGTCGTAGCCCAGCAGCTGCTTGCAGGAGCTGAGCCCGAGCACGCCGAGGATCAGTTTGCTTCCGCGCCGCTCGAAGGCAAGCCCCGGAGCATAACCCAGTTTTTTTCTAAATTTATGCATGCCTTCCGTTGTGTGTGTGTGCATTTACGTTTCAGGAGTTGTTTGAAACCGTAGATGCGTGACTTAGTTTCCCTTGATCTGAACACTAGTATGATAGGCCGATTAGTTGCTTTGCTTAATTAGGACTCGGTAAAAGTCGAGTGATTTCCTGTCACTCGCGAGTTATAGGAGTTGCTTGCTCTCCTTTTGTTACAACTATAAGGATGATGGACGGGGCAGGGCTCTGTGAATTATTTTGGTGGTCGGTGGATGACCCTGTCCGTCTACATGAAATTGGTTTAAGGTCGAAAAGTGATGGTGTTCGTGATCAAGTGTTTGAAAGTACTAATCTCATACCTAGTATGGGATGGGGAAGCCTAGTACCTGATTGAACCAGGACATGAGCGGTTCGATCCACTATCTCTGGAACAGAGTTTCCCTTGCGTCCGCATGTGGTGACAAGTGCGGTCATAGAACGGCAGAGATCGGGTCTGTGGAGCCTTGTACCAAGGGAAGTGGGCAGGTACAAGGGAAGTGGGCCCGACTCGGGTCTGGGGATCGATGGGGACGGCCGACAAAGGAAGCGACCTTCGTGGTGCATGGATGTCGTGAGATGGGGACGACCTCGTCAAAGGAAGCGACCGACAAAGGTTCACCATGCATGGTTAAGAAATTCGAATCGATTCATCTGCCTCTCACAGTTTGGGACTGCTTGATCGCTATGCTACACTGAGTAAGAATGAAAGATGATGGTGATCTAAATATTTTGTTGCTTGCTTAATTGCTTGGAAACCAGTGCTTGTTTAATATAGCTGCTAACTTAGAATGGTAAATGACTTTAGAACTGGAAGCTAAAATATTGAAAGTAAGGATCTACTATAGTCGCTTTTGGCAAAACAAACCCCTCAGCCAAAGAGCCTTGCATGTCTAGAAGTTGGTGGATTAGAACTGCCCGTCGGTTAAGTCTTGTTGAGCATAGTTGCTCAACCTTGCTTGTGGCACATCTTTCAGGTGAAGTTGGAGCCCCTGAGTTTTCTGCTTGTGGCATTTGGCCTCCCCAGCTTCCTCCTGGGTGGACGGTCGAGTGAGATCCCTCCTCGGATGGCGAGGGCAGGGATCAATGATGTCATGGCTGGCCTCTTCATGACGTCCGACTTCGGCGCTAGATTCGTTTGTTCTTTTCCGCTGCTTGAGAGCTCTGAAAACTTTGTTTGAATTTCAAGACTGTTGTTGTAACAAATTAATGTACTTGTTTAATTGGATGATCTATTGTATTCTCTGGAACCACTCACCTCGTGTGAGCTCTGCTTTCTCGGTCCTGTGTAGTGGTTCATCGGAGGAAATCCGATGGACTGCCGAGTTAACTTGATTAAAGCATATGATCACATGTCAGGTGACATAATTGTGCTTTAGCTAAGTTAATTTGGGCAGTTCCGCCACAGCACCAAGAGCCTCATTTGACCCCATAGCATACTTACCTGTTGCCTAACCATTACTGAAGATGATCATCATCTCCTAGTAGTGCAAAATTGACTTGTTCAGGTACTTAGCATCCTTGGGGTGTGCCTGCCATTATACCAACTTGAAGTTAGAAATCATAATTGAAAATCATGGAAAATATCATGTGCAATAGCATGAACAAAGTAAATGATCATTGAACAAATCTTGATGTGGCCATTGTAGTGCTTCTCCTGAAGTATAATCATGAAACTATCCTCATCAAACAAAGCTCCACTTAGCTCTCTTAGTTTGGAGATTCTAATCCACCTCTGCCTACATCTCCACTTAAGTGCTGCTACACAATTATTATTGTCGAGTGTTACTGGGAGGAGGGAGGGTTTCTGTGGTGGAACCGCCCAAATTAACCTGACTAAAATGCACTTAAGTCGCTTGATACGCGATCATGCACTTTAAGCAAGTCAACTTGGTCGATCGTCGAATTTCATCCGATAAACCACTTACACAGGATCGAGAAGCATTGCTCACACGAATTTGAGTAGCATAGAGATTACAACATTCCCATCACTTTAACATAGTTCAACAACTTATTACATCAGAGTTTTCGAAATTCAAACAAGTTTGCAAGGTTCAACCAGACGAAGTAAAACAAGCAAAAGCTAAACGTCGATACACGATATCATGACGAAGCCAATCATGACATCAATGATCCCTGCCCTCGCTGTCCGAGGAGGGATCCCACTGGACTGTCTAGCCTAGAGGGAGCTAGGTAGGCCAAGTGGTGCCATCAACCATACTATTGACATCACCTGAAAAGTTAAGCCATAACAAGGCTGAGCAACTAATACTCAGCAAGACTGACCCGACAGGTGATAGGCACGGTCACCAACTCCTAGACATGCAAGGCTTTTTGGCTCGAGGTTTGTTTTGCCAAAAGCGATTAAATTTGGTCCTTACTTTCAATATTTTAGCGCAAATTCTAAGTTCATTAACCAGTCTAGATTAGCAACTTTATACTAAGCAAGCATAGTTTCCAAACAATTAAAGAAAAAGCATCAAGATTAATATCCTCATGTTTCATCCTTACTCAGTGCAGAATAGCGATCAAGTAGTCCCAAACTATGAGAGGCAAACGAATCGATTCGAATTTATTAACCATGCATGGCGAACCTAATCTCACGACATCCGCACACCACGAAGGGTCACTTCATTTGTCAGCCGTCCCCATCAATCCCTTGGGCACGTGTCAGAGCCAACTTCCTTTGGCATGCAATGCTCCACAATCCCGGCCTCTGCCGTACTATGACCACACTTGCACCCACATGATGCACCATGGGAATGACGTTCCAAGGACAGCCGGAGGGTATGCCACACCCTAGTTCAATCAGGTACTAGGCTTCCCTATCCCATACTAGGTATGAGATTAGTACTTTCAAACACTTGATCATGAACGCCGACACGTTTCGACCTTAGTCCATTTTCATTTAGACAGATGGGGCAAACCACCAAGTATCGAACATAAGCCCGGCCCCATCCATCGTCCTTATAGTTGCAACATAAATAAACAAACAACTCCTATAACTCGCGAGTGACAGGCAATCACTCGACTTTTACCGAGTCCTATTTAGCATTGCATCTACGCGACTTATCATGCTAGTATTCAGATCAAAAGGGTACTAAGTTCATGCATCTAAGGTGTCATTCAACTCCTATAAATGTAAATGCACAATCATAAGCATCAACATATTGCATAACTTTAAAATAAGGAAGCATGCACCGGGGCTTGCCTTTAGGAAAAGTTAGTGGTTCCTCGAGGTCTTGATCTAGCTCGGGCTCGACCTCCAAGTGATGAAGCTCTGCAGCAGGTTCTTCTTCCGGCGAAGGGTGGAGGTCGTAGGTCCCGTCGGCAAGATTAGCTTCTACACGTCATGCACATGTAGGAGTTTAGTTTTATTCACGCTTCTACACGAATGAGGCAAGGCATGACTTATTGGTAGAAAGAAAGTTGCATATAGGCCACATTCACCTAAACAAGGTTTTAACTTTCTTTAACTTCATAAAGGAAGGTGAGGTCAGTTTAAACTTGCGGTTGACTTTGATGGTGATTGTGTACACATTTAGATTCTTACAACTTAGAGTTGCACAAAGAGAGAGGGAGGTCGTGTTTGGGGTGGTTCAAGTGCATTAGGAGAGTTATTCACTTCTGAATATTTTTTTTACCTCTTCAAAAATTACTTATTTAGCTTATTAGGATTTATGCTTCTTTTGATTCCTTTAAGTCGATTATTTAGCCAAAAATGGTTTCACAAACAAACAGCAGCCAAAGGCACTGAGAAAATTACAGCACCTCACTTAAGTCATTAATAAGTTACTGTAAAATTTTGGAAGCCATTGGATTACCACAAAAAGAATTAGACGCATATCATCATTAAAGGTAGCATGTTCTTAACTATTTCTATCTCCAAACCTACATTGATTCTGGGGGTGAAATGTTACCAGTAGGTTGAAGGTGTGTTATAGAGGGTTTGGTGAATTTTTCATGATTTTTGGAGAACGACAACTGTTTCCCCAATTTATCTCCTATTTAAAATGCTTAATAAGGAAGGTTGGTTGCTTTCTAATTCTGACCACAACTTATATTTTTCCTGTAAACTACCTCTCAAAACTGAGCTACTCCAAGTGGTTTCATATTTTTCTCAGCTCTGGATAAAAACTTATACAAAAAGGAAGATTTAATCCTAAATTTCAAATATAAGGTTAAAACAGTAGCTTTAAGTTGTACTCCAGGGCCCTAAATATTTTTCTGAGCTTCTACTCATAGAAGCATTCACCACAGAGTTGGATTTACCTATTTAGCATTTTTCTTCTATTTACTATGATTTAAAAGGCCTACACAAGGAATAAAACCATAAGATATTATTTACAATAGTAGCAAGAGAAAACTTATTTTTTTAAGAAACTAGACAGAACAAGGATTCCAACAAAAATGATTTGGTATTTTTCTGATTTTTCTACGATTTACTGGGTATTTTCAAAGTTTAAACCCTTTTCTTCTGATTTTAAACTAAAAACCGTGGCAAACTTGCACTCTACCCCCTACATCTACGGTTTAATCGTGTAGGGATCCCTGAGTTTTGCGCCTAAGCCCCTAGAAAGATTGGGGAAGACGCAATGTCGTCCCTGGGGGTGCGCACGGCGGCGGCGGCGAAATCCCCAGCGATTCGCCGGCGGAGATCGGGCAACAAGTTGCCGGAGAGACACAGGGGCTCACCTGAGCTCAAGTTGGCGGAGTTGGGGCGACGGAGATGGCCAACAAGGGTCGGAACACAGCGGCGGCAACTGGGCTTGGCGGGTGGCGGCGTGGGCGGCGTTCCGGCACACCAGCGGCGTTGGGAAGGCAACGAGCGGCTCGGGGATGTGCGCGGAGGGTTGGCGAAGCGGGCGGAGAAGTCGTCGGAGCGCGGGGTGGTGTGGAGATGGGAGCTCCACGAGAGCCTTAGCGGCGGCGCAGAGGAAAAGCAGGGGTGCGGCGCGCGGGAGGTGGCAAAGGGTGGCGCTGACGACGAGCTCGGCCCTTTTATAGGGTAGAGGTGGAGCAGAGGGTCGAGGCGTGGCTCCGGACTCGGGAGGATAAGACCAGGGAGAGCAAGTGCATGGGCAAAGCCGCCATTGGCCCTGGGAAGCGGAGCTCTGGGCGCAATCTCGCCGTGGTTGGCCACGGGCGATGCGTGGCGTGTGCATCCGGTCTGTCGGGCGGGTGAGGCGGAGCACCAAGGCTCTGGTTGGGTGAGCGGGTGAAAGTGTGGGACGACGGCGGCGTGGCGGCTTTTTCGACGAGCGGGCAAAGCTCCAGTTGGCGGGCGTGGATGCGCGGCAGGGGCGAAGGATGTGCTCGGCCGGTGATAGGGCAGCGGGAAGCTTCGTTGGGTCTTGTCACAGCGCTGGTTGGGCGTCGAGGCTCCCGCCCTGTCGCTCCCCAGCCGGGGATAGGGCGCCGGCGAGCTGCTGGTGGACGGCAGCCATGCGGCGGGCGGCGCGCGAGCGAACATGCCCCGGGCGCGCTGGCGTCGAGGCAGCGTCGGGCAGCAAACCGGACTGGCTTTGGGGACCCTCCACTCGAGATTTTCAAACTAAACGTTCGAATACCCCTAAAGCAACTTGTAGTACTATGGTCGTAGTTCAAACTTTATTAAAAGTATTTGCATAGATTTTGAAAGGATTTGGAGATAACTCGAGCCAAAGTTTGCCAAAAACCAGCGTTTTCAAACTTAGGCATTTCAGCCGAGTTGGCGAAATTTCAGAAGTTTGGCTGTCTTTGACTCGACTTTAGGGCAGCTTCTGAGTTGAATTAGATCAAGGTGTTATTGAAGAAGTTGCTCTTCGGTTTTAGGACTTCAACTTCTATTAAGGTCTTTTCTTGAGTTTAGTGCAAAAATTTGGAGGAACACCCTCACCAAGAGGCGCACTCTGGATGGTTTCCAGACTTAGAGCTGGAACGCCCAAAGGGCCGAGTTGACTGTTTTACCCGACTTTGACAAAGATTTTGAGCAGGTTCAGTTACGATTTGGACCTGGGTTAGTGTAACAAAGTTGGAACACACTCAAGGGACTGAAACTTTTATTAAAGGTCTGACTTGAGGTTAGATATAAAGTTGTGAGATAACAGGTTGCAAAGTTGAAGAAAAACTTGAATTCCAGGACTTAGGTTGTTTATAGGGTTTTATTATACTCCCGTTTTGATTCCTGTTTTTGACCTTCTCCCACTCTGAATTAGCCGAAGTGTCTTTAACAAAAGTTGTTTGAAATTAAAAGTGTACAACTCTTATTTGGGAAAAATTTCAAGTTAATGTATAAAAACTCAAGTTTTATATTTAAATCCAAAAAGAGCTTTTTAGGGTCAAAAAGGACATTTCACCTCTTTTGCTTAGTGACTAATGACTTGTTTAGGTTTAATTCTACCTAATTAAGGCAGAGTTGTTACAGTTTCAGCTCCACTCCTCTCCCCCCGTCATCTTTTGGTCATCGCGGTCGCCCCTGGTCATCTTTAGGTTGTCGTGATGGCGGTCGCTGGCCTACGGATGTTCCCCATCATCGTCGCCATGGACTGCTCGTTGCCATCCCATCGATTTGGCTCTCATCCAGGCCTTGGTGGTCTGCTACATGGAGTTGGTTTTAGGGGCCTTAGTGAAAGTTTTGCCCGGCATCCACCAATGCCGACAACGGTTGCATTCTTTAACGTAGCTCACCTCGCTGGGGGCATTGTTGCGAACACCAAATCCATTTGGTTTTACCAGGTGAAATCTTGGTCTGCTCCTCCATGGACAGATGGACGATGGCGGCGTTGGCGTCACTTCCCCCTTGGAGACACCGTCTTGCATGACATTCTCGTTCTACCTCCGCTGGTTCAGGGTTGTTAGGCATTTAGTGATGTGCGTGTGTTCATGGTGTCCTTATCTCATACAGGTTTCAGTCATTTTAGGTCATGTTTAGTGTGGTGGTGGTGCTGTGGCTTCCTTTTCTGTTGTTGTGTTTCTCTTCCTGTTCTTGTAATTCTACGCTTTGGGGTCTCTCCTAAAGTTGCATAGTTGTAACTCTCTTTTTCTTAATGAAAAACGTTCTATGCACGTCTTAAAAAAAATACTTGAGCAATGAAGAACCTCCCCACAATCAAAAATTTTTAACCATTAGATTGAATATGGACAGCCTAGATGAATTATTGCCTTCCTTTTATCCTCTTCCCCACGGCCTCTTCCTCTTCCCCAGGTGAGTCCCTACAGTACTCTTGCCCCAAGACCCTTGGCGCACTCGCCGCCCCCGCCGCCTCAGCCCGCCAATCGGGGGTTCCCCGCTGCCCGACTCTGGCGACGCTAGCACCGTCTCCGCTCCCCGGCCGTCTCGACCGCCACCACCATCGGCCGCAAGCCGTCATGTAGCTCCCTCTAGCCCTGGAGGACATAGGTAACCTCAACCCCTAATCCTAACCTTAAAGGCTCACCTTGCCAGAGGAGGAGGAGAAGCAGAGCTAGTGTCCGTTGATTTGTGAAGAAAATTTGAGTGTGATAGCTCCTCAAAACATTCAAATGTGATATAGCTTTTCCCTATATGTTTCATCCTTTTCCAAATGACTTGCAAAAATATTTTTGTTTCACTCACACTCCATGAGATGTTTTTTGTTCACACTGTGAGCTTTGGGTTTGGGCCGAATCCCAACTCTGAAGTCCCAACCTGCAGACCCTTCTTTCCCCATTCGGGCCTTGTTTAGTTGGCCAATTTGGGAGGTGCCAAATTACTGTTATAGCACTGTAGCACACTGTAGCGTTTCGTTTGTATTTGTGAATTATTGTCCAAATATTGACTAATTAGGCTCAAAAGATTCGTCTCGCAAAGTACAACAAAACTGTGCAATTACTTTTTAATTTCATCTACATTTAGTACTCCATGCATGTACCGCAAGTTTGATGTGACGGGGAATCTTCTTTTTGCATAGTGTCAAAGTTGGAAGTTGGGAGTAACTAAGGCCTTGTTTAGTTGGGGAATTTGGGAGGTGCCAAATTACTGTTACAGCACTGTAGCACACTGTAGCGTTTCGTTTGTATTTGTGAATTATTGTCCAAATATTGACTAATTAGGCTCAAAAGATTCGTCTCGCAAAGTACAACAAAACTGTGCAATTAGTTTTTAATTTCATCTACATTTAGTACTCCATGCATGTACCGCAAGTTTGATGTGATGGAGAATCTTCTTTTTGCATAGTGTCAAAGTTGGGAGTTGGGAGTAACTAAACATGGCCTAAACATGGCCTCGATTCGAGGAGCGGCGACCGAACCGAACACAAACCCGCAGCACCCGGCACGACCCCACGTTGACGCCGGCGCCGTCCGCACCCGCTTCTCCTCCCCCCACTTCCTTCTTCCTCCTTCCACTGCAAGCTCCCGCCTCCCACCCCCAATTCCCCACACCCCCGTCCCCATGCCGGCCGCCGCGCTCTAGTCGCCGCTCGCGCTCGCCCGCCCCCTCCTTCCCCCGGGTCCACCGCAGCCATGTCGTTCGCCGCCGCGTCCGCGTCGTCGGCGTGCGCGGACGGGCTCCTCGCGCTGGCCGACGAGGCGGAGCGCCGTCGCGACTTCCCTGCCGCGGCGTCCTGCCTCGAGTCCGCTCTCCGCCCGCCCCACGCCGCCGCGCTCCTCCCACTCGCCGAGGCCCGCGCGCGGCTCCGCCTCGCGTCACTCCTCCTCGCCCCGCGCGGCTCCTCCCGCGCCCCGCGCGCCGGCGGCGGCCCCGCCGCCGCCAAGGCGCACCTCGAGCGCGCGCTGCTCATCCTCTCCCCGCTCCCCTCCGCGCCGCCGCGCCTTAAGCTGCTCGCCCACTCCCACCTCGCGGGGGCCTACGCCGTCCTCGGGGCCGTCCCGTCGCAGAAGCACGTGCTCCACCGCGCCCTGGGCCTCCTCGCCTCCGTCTCCGCTTCCGGCCTTCTCCAGCGCGGGCCAGCGCTGCTGTGGAACTGCAATTTCCAGGCGCAGCTCGCGTCCGCTCTCACAGTCGACGGGGACCCCACGTCGGCGCTCTCCGCCCTGTCCACGGGGGCAGCCGCCGCCGCCGAGCTCGGGAATCCGCAGCTCGAGCTCTTCTTCGCCGCTTCCTCGATCCACGTCCACCTCCTCTGCTGGGAGGACAGCGCCGCGGTTGAGAACTCCGTCAATCGCGCCACGCAGCTATGGGACGCCCTCCCCGCCGAGCAGGTACCTGCAGATTTGGGTTCCTCATAGTGCTGTAAACAGAGGCAATGAGTTGTGATCTAACATCTATCTGTACCTGTTGCTGATTTGGGCGCAGAAGGAGCACTGGGTTGGGCTTTTCTTCTACATTGAGCTGCTGCGGACCTTCTACCTGCTCAGGATCTGCGACTACAAGGCTGCCTCACAGCGTGTAGAGCTCTTGGACACAGCTGCGAAGAGCGAGATGCAGAGAGGCCGACGCATTAAGGAGCTTGCTAATGACCTCAGAGCAGTGGAGAGGACGCTGGGGCAGCCTGGTTTGAAGGAGCGGGAGAGGTCGGCGCTGTCACACAAGCAGAGGCAGCTCAAGACGCAGCTGCGGGTGTTGTGCGGTTACGACAAATTGAGTGATGTGTTGGATTATGGGGATAAGTTGCTTTTGGCACCACCACCGATGCATGGAGAGTGGCTCCCTCGGGCCGCGGTGTTTGTGCTTGTAGATCTCATGGTCGTTATGGTGGGTCGTCCTAAAGGGATATTTAAGGAGTGTGGCAAGAGAATAGATTCAGGCCTCCGGCTCATCCATGGTATGCGCGGCTGAATTCAATCCTTATTGACAGGTTTAGAAACTTTATTTTTTTTATCGGTTTAGCCACTTCTCGTGTTATATAATTCTAGATGTGGCAAAATTGACTATGACGGCTACTGGATTATAGACATACTTCGAAGCGTGTGCAGCTTGAGAGGTTCTGGTTCCTCTGCTTTTTAGGGAGGTGCCAACTAATCCTCCATGCATTTAGAAGAGGGCTAGATTGGTATTTTCTTGCATATCTTAAATAATGGTGAATTATTAGATACTAATATAGTTATAAAACTTACTTTTCAAGAGTGCGCTTGGCACTGTACAGATTTCCCCATTACTTATTCCTGCTTTGCCCTTGCATACCAGTTAAAACTTTCCCCACTTCCGCAATCCTTCTTTAATTAAAAGGAAAAAAAGAATCCTTTGATCATTCCAGCTGAATATGTAATGTGACCATTTTACAGTTCTATCTTAAGCATCGTTGCTTGCACACGTGGTGTTCCATTTAGTTCTCTTTTTAGCCCTTTGCTGTCTATTTGAGTGTGTTTAGGTTCCCTATACAAATATAATATAAAGGCCAAAAAATTGCCAGGACCAAATGTTAGACCTGAATGATCATCGAAATGAAATAAATCAATATGTACGGAGTCTAGCAGAATTGACTTTTTAATGGTTCTTGTAAAAATTAGATATTAGACATAATTTTTCTGGTGCATGTAAAACTGAAAATCAAAATCTCCCCTCTTCCTTTTTTGTACTTTATTTATGTATTTGCATATTGTTTTCCACAGATGAACTTGGGAAGCTTGGCATTGTGGATGGTGTGAGAGGTAATTACTTTCGATTAAGAACTTTACCCTTTTTAGTGTTGCAGCCATATTTCCATATTTTTGAGATCACTGTCCACTATTTGCACCCTCTCAATAATAGAGCAAAATTCTAACGCTACCTTTAGTGTCCTGCATTTATGACACTTGTAATTTTAGGTGCTGAGTATGATTGCTAGTATTTGTTTCAGCCCTTTCTCATCCATATGGTCATCTTTCTATTTTCTTCCACAACTCGTATACATCTGGTGCCCAAAAATTGCAAGATTTTTAGGCGTTCAATGTGAACGTGCCGCCAGCCAGGCTTAGGGGTTCGGGGGCGGGGGAGGCTTGATTTGGAGTGGTTGGGGGTGGGGAAGGCTTGATTTGGAGTGGTTCACGCGATAGGGGAGTGGAAGAGGGCCCAGCGTCGGGGATGACGCCAGGGGGGGGGGGGGGGGGGGGGGGTTGGCATGGCCTTGTCGTGAACACAGGCAGAGGAAACCTGGAGGTTAAAGAAAAGGTGTGACCATGAGATGTCCAACAGTCTATACTATCGCCTGACAGAAATGAAAAATACAGGTGCCTCTGCGCCTGCAATTTTAGTGTGTCCCATTTTCTTCATTCTTTATTTACCTATTGTATTCAGTGGTGGTTGATCTCTGTTCCAGCCGATCAGCTCAAACATAATAGAAAACAAACAACTTTTAAATGAAAGGGTGGATTATGTCCTAATGGATGTTTTTCATTTGGGACCTTGTACTGCTAGGTAATTTGGTTAATGGCTTATTGCAATTATTCCACCTATGGTTGTCTTTTATATACCCTATAGAAGAAACAAATCTTACCAATTTTAGGTCTAGCTTGTGACCTTGTGTTCTATTTCCCCTCCTTTCATCTTATTTGATTTGTCTTCACCTGACTTTTGTGTAATCACTAATCCATTTTCATTTTTCAACTGACATGCTATGCAGAGGTGAATTTGGAACACTCAACAATATGGACAGCTGGGCTGTACTTGATGCTTTTACTTCAATTTCTGGAAAACAAAGTTGCTGTGGAACTGACAAGATCAGAATTTGTTGAAGCCCAAGAGGTAAACACACAAGTAGATCATGTTTAACTAGCATGCTATCCTTCTGTTTGTATGTTTAACTATTAGATCGTTAGATTTCATTTTAAACACACTAGTATTGTGCCTTTTAAAAATGCTTGTCCATTTATTATGAGCACATCTTGGTGCCAGTTAGTTTACTGCAGATATATCACATGATAGGTTTCCCTAATTCATATAGTATGTAGATTATGGCTTCGATGTCATCAGATTTTGTCACAGTTGATCTAGTGATGTCCTGGTTCTTAGCTATAGCTTACCCATTTTATTTTAATCACCTTTCTGTAGGCTTTGGCACAGATGAAAAGTTGGTTTAGTCGTTTCCCAACAATCCTTCAAGGATGTGAAAGCACAATTGAAATGTTAAGGGGACAATATGCACATTCTGTTGGTTGCTTTAATGAGGCTGCTTTCCACTTCCTTGAAGCAATGAAGGTATTTTCAGCATCTTCTATAAGTCCTTTCCAAGCTTGCTATAATAGGTCAAGTCTGTTAATGTTAGTTTGCTTCTAATGATCTCAGCTGACAGAGAGCAAATCAATGCAATCGATGTGCCAAGTGTATGCAGCAGTTTCATACATTTGTAAGGGTGACGCAGAATCGTCTTCACAGGTATGGTAGAACTTGATAGCATATCACGTTTTTGTAACTGTCTTCTGCTGTTTCAAGCTAGCTGACTTGGCTGCATATTGCTTGGCATTTTTGTTCCTTAGGCACTAGAATTGGTTGGTCCTGCTTATAGAACAATGGACTCTTTTGTTGGTGTGCGAGAGAAGACTTGTATTATTTTTGTTTATGGACTTCTACTTATGAGACAGCATAATCCGCAAGAAGCACGGTAAGTGTAATGACTCAGTAACTACGGAACAAGAGAACACTAAATGGTTCCGCATGTTGTGTGATAGGATTATAGGGTGACATACATGATGTGTTAGCTGTGGTCTGCGTTATATGTTTCCAATGTCTTGTCACAGCACTTTTGTTCACCTTCTGAGCACATTGTTAGTATGTTTGCAAATTCGTTTCTATATCAATATTTAATGCTTATATGTAATTCAGGAATCGCCTTGCAAGTGGTTTGAGAATAGCACACCAACAGTTGGGTAACATCCAATTGGTTTCTCAGTACCTAACAATGCTGGGCACATTAGCGCTTCAGCTACATGATGCAGGACAGGCTAGAGAGATCCTCAAGTCATCGTTGACCTTAGCTAAGACGCTATTTGACATTCCAACACAAATCTGGATCTTGTCAGTATTTACAGGTAAGCCATATAGGTGTACTTGTAACTTTTATATTTCATAGGCTGGTCATTTAATCTTGTCTTATGAAAATTGAGGTTGATGTAAACTATTGTCTTATTGAACAACCTTGTTATTAAATTGCGTCATATGCATGCTTTGAAAGTAGAGGTTGATGGAAAACTTATTTTCTGATTTCAGAGTTATATCGTGAGTTGGAAGAGAGATCAAATGAAATGGAGAACTCTGAGTATGAGAGGAAGAAAGAAGATGATCTGGAGAGAAGGCTTTCTGAAGCTTATTCTCATGCTTTTCACCAGGAGCTGGTATGTTAACAGTAGTCGAGATTTGAAGTTAAGCTAATTGCATACTTGCATCCACTTACACATGAGCCTTCTAACACAAGCATAGCCAGGAAAATGCCAGCTAACCTAGGTAGTTTTTGAGCCACCACTGTGATCTATGGCACGCATTCACACCCAGTGCCCATCAAATTGCACAAAGCATGTGCATCAGTGCATAACCGGAGGTCCCTTTCAGGTGGAGCAATCAAGAATCCAGATTCAGCCGCTACATGACATGTCGAGGATGCAGTCGGAGATGGCTGGCCCAACCGCGAACGATGACCTCGACATTCCGGAATCTGTGGGGCTTTCTGCTCCTCAGCCTTCCGTCAAAAGGCTTGTGGAGCAAGGCTCAGCGAGGCGCAATACAAGGCGGCGGCAGTCATGATGAAGCTTGACCTGACGCCCCAGGCTGCTGATGCCCCTCAGAACGGGACGCTGTAATAGTATCGTGCTAGGCCTTGTCAGATAGGTGTAGCGGCTGACATGTAAATTGATGTGGTTCTAGGTTATGATTTATTGTGTTAATTATTTGTATCTTTTATAAACATTATAGGTTTATACTGTAAACAGAGATAAATTGGGGGAGACGTTGAGTTGCAGTGTAGAGTTTTAACATCCTAGTAGGTTTTAAGTGAAACAGTTTTGGCGCCAACGCCGGTATCTAGCTCTTCATGATGCCCATGCATATCTCGATCTCCCTGAAGATGCTGCACGGTCAAGGATGTGTGCAGTTTGATTGGGATGCTGCTGCTCCCAGTGCTCGGAAACGATAGATGGCGGCGTTAGATGAAGGCAACATGTGGAGCTTGGGCTATTTGCTTTTATTTTTAGCATCATAGGTTCATAGCCAGTTATTAGCCAAGAAAAAGGCAGGATGAACATCAACTCGGTAGGAAATCTTGAGATTTTTTTTTGGAAAAGAGGGGGTTTGCACCCTGCTGGTTATATGTTAAAAAGAAACAGTTACAGAGTGTCAATTTACAGAACAGCAAAGAAAGGAAAAAGTTACAGGTCTTCTAGCCATTGAATAATGGAAGGGAAATATTTCTTTTTCGCTCAATCGATAACCATAGCGAATTCTTGCTTGAAGAAGTCTTTAGTTGAAGCCAAATCAATATGTTGCTGCCAGAAGATATAACCATTGCGTGTTTGCCAAATACTCCACGCCATTAACATAATAATTTCCATAAAGAAAGGCCTCTGAATATTCTGCTTGAGGCTACCAAGAACTTCAAAAGGCGTCAGTAACCGAGGGATATGCAAGTGTAGGGTTTGCCAACACTCCAGGGAAAATGGGCATTGGAGGAAAAGATGTTCTACTGTTTCATCATCTGTAGAGTCACATAGGACACGTAAGTAATCATCAAGATGCATTGTTTTCTTCAATAAACCTCTTGCGTTTAGTCTATCTTTGATTAGGAGACAAAAGAAAACCTTGTGCTTCATTTGACAAGAACTTTTTCATATCCACTTGTGAGAATGATGGACATCTCTATGTCCTTTGATTATTCTATAGGCTCTCTGGGCACTATAGATGGATGATCCCCAAATATAAGTCCAAGCGTATGCAGATATATTTGAATTGATTTGTTGCAGATTGGGGAGAAGCATCTGATACTGTTGGTGAGCTTGAACTGAGAGGGGCAGATGAAAAAGATTGTGTGATTGATCAGTTGTGGCAGCCATGAACAGAAATATGTTTTTGTTTTTTTTTTTGCATAAGAATAAAGCTTAGGGTATTGGAGATTTAGAACTGTAGGTCCCCAAAGATCATTCCAAAGGAGTGTAATCTTACCATTGCCTGGTTGAACAGCTGCTCTACCCTTGAACTGGTTGAGTAATTTGAGAATATCCCTCCATCAAAAATAACTTTTTTTACTGTCCCTGGCAACCTGCTTCTTCATAAATGGCAGGTTGGCATGATTGTAAAATTTATGAAGATTTTTTAGGATCAGAGCATCATTGTGGGCTCACATATCATGCTGCTTTTGTGGGTTTTCTGTTATTGATGTCACAGTTTCTCCAAAGACAGTGTTTCCTATTTGTCCAATTGCTTAATAATTGTTGCATGCAATTTCATAGTGCACATCATGAAAGTTGGTAGAGTAGAGAAGATTGAGTTTACTAGGGTGAGTTTTACCTCCATGACAGAGCAAATTAGAGGTTATGAGAAGCCTGTTCTCACATTTTTTGACAAGAGGCATGAAGTCCTGCACAGAAGTCTTCGTTAAGCCCAGAGGGAGTCCAAGATATGTGAAGGGTAGAGAACCAGTGGCACATCCCAGAACTGCTGATAATTTTGTTATTTTTAGTTCAGAAACATTTATGGGCACCATAACAGACTTGACAACATTCACCATAAGGCCAGATGAGGTTGCAAAAAGCATCCAACAGATTCTTGAGGATATTTAGCTGAGATTGACAGGCTTCCATAATTATTAATGTATCATCAGCATATTGAACAATGGAAAAATTTGAAGTTGCATTGTTGGGCAGAGGAAGACTGAACAGTCCTTGATCTTTAGCTTGATTTATGATGGTTTCTAAGAAATCAGCAGCTAGGAAAAAGAGGAGTGGAGAAAGGGGATCACCTTGTCTAACTCTTATTTTATAGTGAAAAACCTTGCTAGGGACATGTTGACGCTTGTTATTAGCACACTTTTACCCTTGTTTATCTTCAATAATGATATAAATTTAATACCTAAACTATTGATCACACTTATTAAATCGGTCATTTTCACATATGCAATATATTTTGGATGATATTTTATTTTCGCAGAAAATTGGACTTAATGGAGCATATTTGGATAAAGC
The DNA here is from genome assembly GCF_000263155.2 of Setaria italica. Lineage (NCBI taxonomy): Eukaryota > Viridiplantae > Streptophyta > Magnoliopsida > Poales > Poaceae > Setaria > Setaria italica. The sequence continues at coordinate 15,460,023 of NC_028456.1, forward strand.
CCTGAACGAGCAATGAAACAGACAAAGATGAAGACTAATGGGCTAAGAAAGAGCCTAGGCTGATCGGCCTATAGAGGCCTAGGCCGATCCGCCTAGGGTCCTCTGGCCCCCTCTCATGCTCATTTTTGGCAAGCACTCATCCAAGATGACTTAAGAGCTAAGTTTGCAAGGATATGGCAAGATAGTTTCGGGATCAAAGAGGATCAAGCAAAGATTTAAAAAGTTATCAAAGATCTCATCCAGAAGCTATTGACATGCCAGGCCCACATGCAAGTGAAAAGAAGACTCCAGAATTCCTTAGAAAACTTGGGAACAAAGCAGGACGCGAGAGGGTATTGACGCTCATTATTGATACACTTTAAGTGCTATTTAAGTGTATACTAACCTGCCACTTGGCACCTTAAATAACTCCATTTTCGCAGATGCATTGTATTTTGGAGAGTATTACATTTTGCAGAAAATTGTACCAAAAAGCATATTTTTGGATAAAGTTTTGAACAAACAACGTACCTGTCAAAGGTGAAGGCCATCGGGCTCAGAAAGAGCCCAGGCCGGTTGGTCTAGTGAAGCCCAAGCCGATCGGCCATGTGTCTTCTGGCCTCCTCTGATATGAACCCGCTAGGGTTTGTTCCGGATCTTTCAATGCGAGGGTATGGGATAACTTGATTGGTGGATGGAGATGACGTTCACGGCCCGACTATAGCCTTCCAAGGATACTGCGCCTTAGCAACTGATACACCACCTCCAATGGCTGCCACGATCTTGTGGAGCGAGTCACCCGACTACTAGGGCACTCGTCCTGCAAGCAATCGAAGAACTAGCAAGAACAACTATAACAAATACTGAATTTACTAGATGAAGGTGAAGGTTTCAAACTCAATCTCAATAATGGTGGGGTTCTGAACACAAGAAGACGGATCCAGCATGCGCGCTTACAAGCAAGTAGCATAAGCTAAACTTAATCTAAATAAAACCCGAGTGTTCCTGGTGGCAGCTGTAGGATATAAGAATGTGGGAGGACGACCACAAGGGTGTTGGGGTCGTGCTCCAACCTAGGACGTGTCCCTAATGGACCCAATTTGATACACGGCCCATTGGGCCAAAATAATGCGATGCTTCACCTTGGACAGATAAACCTCTATATTTGATTATTGCGGCCGCCTTAGAATAGATATGGATATGAGTCTAGATCTACATGAAAATCAACTTCATAAGGATTCGAATAAGTACTTAAATGCATAAAACGGAGTCCAGATGAGGTCATGGCGACCGTCGCAAGTTGGCACAATGCTGCAATCCAAATCCAGCCCCAAAACGTGTTGGATTTGATCTTTTTCTTTCCTTAGGCCAAAAGTGACGTGGTGGCCTTGTGGAGGATGTTGGGAATACTTAGACTTGGCCCCCAATAAACTTCTTTGATCCTCCATGTCTTCCATATATGTTTTAAACTCTTTTTGATCCACGTATGTATTTCTGAAAATGAGAATGAACACACATCATGGTGCAGCATCAATTCATCAAATGTATCAAATACAATCATGATAAAGAATCATTTCACCTGTGAATCAAAAGTTGCAAATGTGGTTGTATCCGAGCAGGTGATGTCATCATCATTCTCCCCTTCTTGGCTGCGAGTCGTCCTCGACTTGCTCCAATGGCATTCAAAGGTGCTTGCTTTGATGTTGGAACACGGAGCAACGGCTATGCTGCACGACCACAACCAAGAATGCTTTCCTTCTTCGGACTTACCCTGTTGCATAAGGTAAATACTAGGAAAACTTTGCAAGACATTATTAGTGTTAGTGAAGCCCCTATTTGATCATGGTATTGCAACCCAAAAGGATATTTCAGATTAGAGAAAATATAAACTTTATGCACCAAATATTTTCCTTTATTATCATATTTGCCAATTACACAAAGCGAACAATGATTAAAACTTGGAAAATTAAAATCAAATTTAAGTTTCTCTTTTAGTCAATCTAGATTACATAGAATATTAAATTCAATATAACCCAAAGTATTTAAAGAGGACAACAAATTCAGTTCATCTTATGCACAAGTAATAGGATGAAAGGCTTATCTACAGCACATTTGTATGGTTCCAAACTAAAAGTATAACACCTATTCGCCATTTGTGGCATAGCGGTAAAATAATCATCAACACAGAAGTCCTCTTTATCATGAGGAACAACAAGTAATTTATTTTGTGATAAAGGAAAATTAGCAGTGGGTTCCACTATTTGTTGCTCTTCATTAGCATGCAGAGTGGAAAAATTTTGGACATTATATGTCACATCATTTTTGCAAGTATTCACAGATAAAAGAATCTCCTTTTCGGCATTGAGAGCAAAATAAAACAATTGACCAATATGGCGATATGATTTGCTAATTAACAAGGTTCGAATTTCAGAATTGAGCCCTCTCATGAACCTACTCATAACATCTTCCATGCACTCATCCAAGCCACTAAACATGAAATAAATTTTAAAATCATGGTAGTATTGTTTCACAATCCTACTACCTTGCTTTAAGTTGTCTAATTTTGCAAGCAAATAATCAACATAATATGTAGGAATAAATGCATCTCTAAAAAGAAATTTGAAGTCTTCCTAAGATTCTGGAACTTTGTGGTGCCTACAAATGTGTTTTCATTCTAGCAAAGTATATTCAGCCAAAACATTAGAGGCAATATAAATCTTTTTTTTCTCGGACAGGTCATGCTCATCAAATTCATTATCTACTTTTAGTTCCCAATCAATGTAAGCTTTAGGATCAAACTTACCATCATATAATGACAATTGTTGAATGATATCCTAAATATGAGGGCCTTGTTTCAACAGATAAAAAATCTCCTTATCACCTGCCATGATTAGTAGAAAATAAGAAACACAAAAATAATATGTATCCTCTTGTCAATTACTAGGATGTGTCGGTTGTGATTCTCTCAAACTCAGCTTGTTTAAAACAAGCCCTTACAAGTTCTTACCAAGCCAAATAGGAGGTGACAACAACCAACAAGTCTGTAGCCGTGGAAGTGTATCGGTGCCGAAGAAACAACCCCTGTCAAGCTGTAATCGAATATGTGGAGATGTAGGTGAGCTAAAGCAAGGAAGTACTAGAACCACGTTAGTTGCAAGCAAATTGAACAAATGCTCAACGACATTATTGTGCTGGTCCTAGGCTAGTACGTGCTAGAGACGCGAGCCTGGATACAAATGAAGTCACTGAGCTGCACCAAAGAAGGATCAAAAGGAGAGGAATAACAACAAAAGAAAAAACCTACTCTTTTTTCTCTTTATTTTCTTTCTTTCTTTCTTTTTTTCTTTCTTTTCTTTCTTTCTTTTCTATTTTTTCTTTTCTTTATTTCTTTCAAGTAGCACATAACTGAAATTTTGCAACAAGAGATAACAAGCTACTTACAACAATTAAATGTTTCCTTGGGAAGGTGATTCAGCACGTGATTCAGCACCAAAGTCAAACAAGTGGTTGTTTTGCAAAATTAGCACATGCATAGATCTCCAGGGCAATTGTGAAGTGCTCAAAATGAATTTGCAACCAAGGTTAGATCCATTGGAAATAGTAGAAGTTAAGGTTTCAAATTGTATTTAAACTCCGTATTCGGACTCCTGACAAAGGACACATGGTGCTTTTCTTTTCAGGATAAAACAAGACTCCGAATCGAATTCTATTTTGAACTTGTTGGATTTCCTTTGTGGAGATGGAAGTATGGACGTGGATGAAACTTCCAAGGACGTGGTTAGGTTAATGGTGGTAAACAAAACAAAGGAATTTGGAAATCCACTCTGATTTGTGCAGAGAAATAAATAAATTCAAATCTGTGATGCTGACACAAACATAACTAGAGCTCGAAACTCTAAACAACTAGACCCTAAGACCAACAACTTGTCATGATGATGCAACCATTAATTCAATAATCCTTAACTAAGCAATAATAGTATCAAGCTCAAGGAGTTTTTTAACACCCAAATTACATCACAAAGACAATGTAAGCAACATGAAGGGTCTAGAATTTTTAAGGACTTAATAAATTACTTTAAATAAATTTTGGCCTTTAATAATTTAAACAACACTTGAAATAATTTTAGAAGCAACAGGTGTTTGCTAGTGTTTTAATTTGCTTTTGTTTTGTTTGAGTGGTGTTTGCAAAAGTTTAAATCAAAAACCATCTCAATCTCTTCTTCCTCTCTTTCTAATCTAACCCAGCAGGCCTTTTTCTTTTTTTCTCTCTTCTTTCGGCCCAAAACCCACTCCAGCTGCAGCCGGCCCAATCTTACCCACAGGCCGCCCAGCTTCCTTTCCCACCCACTGATAGGCGAGCCCCACCTATCGAGGGCGTCTTCCACCTCCAGCGCACCGTGCCTCCCGCACGCCTCCCGCCGCCGCCTAGCATTCCATTGCCCCCTCCTCCTCCCGCGCCTCCCCAACTTCCGGTGCCCCTTCGCCTGCTCGCACCGCACCACCTCCCCCACGCTTGCGCGCCGCCCGCGCCCTTTCCCTTCCTCTTCCTGTAACCATCGCCCCACCACCGCCCATGGCCATTGGGCCTGTTCGCTTAAGCTTTTTGGGTCGGCTACAGCTGTTGCTGTACAGCTCAGCCGTTCGGCTGTGGCCCAAGCAGCAACAACCCAGCACGCAGCCGAACGGCTGCACTTATCCCTATCCGATCGTCTCTCCCGACCCCGCCGCCCCGCACTCCTTCCGACCCCGCCGCCCACTCCGCCTCCAACCGGCCCCGCCCCTGCCGGACTCCGCCCCGCCATCGGTGCCCCACCCAGCTCCGCCCCTCTCCCGCGCCAGCCAGCCCCGTGTCGCAGCGGACTCCAACTCGCCGTCGCCGCCCCACCCAGCTCCATCCCCTCCTCTCCAGCCCCGCCATCGTGCAGCCCACCCAGCTGCGCCCCTCCCCCACCGCTGGCCAGCCCTGGCCCTGCCGAACTCCACCCCGCCCAGGCCCGCCTCTCCCCCGCTGCCAGCCATCCCCGCCCCTGCCGCTCCGCACCGCCTTCGCCGCCCCAACCAACTCCGCCAATACTCTCCATTCTTGATCTACGTTTGTATGCTGCTAGATTTCGTGCATCTCAACACTAGCCAGTAGATAGTAGAGAGGAGGCCTACATCCAGGTTGGTTAATGTCCCGTTGCTCAATCCATCAATTTTTTAGATTTCCTTTTGATAAGAAATTGCCACCTCCATGTCTTTGGAGAACATGCATCAAGCTTACTGCCTTCATTGCCATGACAAGGTCTTTGATGTCTTCTCTCATGCAGGCAGTGAGAAAATAGTGCTACGGTTAGTCAGGAGATTCCAAGCTAAGGCCCTTGATTTTACCCTTCTGTGTGGAATCTTGACCATTATGGACTTGGTACAATCTCTTCCATTCCTCAGCAGCAGTGAGGTGAGGCTGCTAGCATTTGGGAATACCCTCTGAACCTGTTCAATTAGATCAGGGGTGATCTCATCTTGTCTTGCTTATATCGTGCAAAATTGAGACAATTTTGCTACATTAGGCAGTAACATCTTGTGTGCCTTCACTTTTGTTATCTACACTAGTGTCCACCATTATTGTGCTCTAGAGTATACTTTTGTAGTATAATGACGCTAGGCAAACAATCCATTATTCTGCTCTGTAGTATAATTTTGTAGTATAAAGTGCATATCTCTGGCTAGTTTTAGACTTTAGTTGATGGAAAATGAAAATTTCCAGCTCCTACATTCATATGTGACTGATTAACTATGAATGAAGCATTAAGGATGATACGAACAAACCTTCCCATTTGGATCTTCTATTTGAGTTTGCATATGTCTATTGTAATTTACTTGTGAGAAGAATCTTAATTCACAACTAGGATTGGAGCATCTGAAAAAATCTGAGTTTTTATCATCATCCAAAAGAAGCTTAGCGTTTTTTGAGGATTCAGCCTCCTTATAATTAGACCAACCATCAATCTGTATTAAATTTCAATTCAAAGTCAGAGAAATAAGTTTAAGTTACATCACAGCCTTTGCTCAACAGAAGATTAAACCTACCAAATTTTTCTCAAGAAAGAGACAACAGAAAGCAACGACATTGTTGGATTCTTTTAAAGCACCAAAACCCGCCTCACAGGAGGAAAGAATATGCGGGCAATGGCGAATATCAGTTGAGAAGGCAGTTCTCTCACTGCATGCTTCAAGAAGATCAAAAAGATCACTTGATGGTATTTTTTCATCACCAGCAATGGTACCCTGCGAGATAAAATAAATAAAAGATGAAAGGGACCTAAATGTGTGCAATCGAATAGGGAGCTAGTTAAAAAATATACCTTCAATTTAACTCCTATGCGATATAGCATGTCACCAGGAGCAGCACGCTCAAAAATCCGGTAAAGCAGATCACCATTGAGATCCTGAAAGTTTTACAATTCTATACTAATTTAAAATTCTTATCCCAATACTTGTAGAGATAAATTTAGTACAATAATGACCTGAAATTCCTTGCCCTTCATCGAAGAAATAATGCAAGCATCTTTATCATTCAACTGAAAAGGATAACAAACAATTTTAAGTACAGAAGTTTGTGTGTTTCTTATGGACCCAAGTAAGCTATAGAAAAAAATGTTACAAATAGCTTACCTTATCCCAGAATTTACCAAATTCTTCTTTATTGAATCCAATCTTCTTTATTGAATCCAATCTATAAAACATACATCAGCAAACAGGTGAACTGAGTTGACAATTCAGACAGAAATCATACAGAAGAATATGAGAGCAGGAAGAAGCACATTAGAAGCGTACACACCATTGTAACTTTTGGACCTTTAGAATGAATCTGCTTATGGCGATTCAAGTTCACTTCAGATAAATAGCAATTGTGACAACTTGGCCTATTGCATTGGTAGAATTTGAAAGGTGAACTTGACCCTGACTGGTCAGGCGTTGGCAACAATTGCGGAGGCACTCCTCCTTCAGTAGCTTCAACTACACCAGGAAGCACTCCTCCCTCAGCAGCTTCTACAGCAGCTTGTGGCACAGCAGCAGGAACTAGCACAAAATTGCTAGTAAAGAACTGCCCTTCACCTTGTAACTGTTGGCATTAGGGAGCAGAGGATGAGGACAGGGAGGGGTCACCTATCAATGTAACAGATAAGCATGAAAAAAAACATCTACAACATACATTGAACTCTCTCCATACAATGTTTGTAGACATGTTATCCGTGCTGTTGTGTAGAGCATACAAATTGCCGTCATGCTGCATCGAAAAGCAAGTGAAATACTAAAAAAAGAACAGCAAAGTTTGTTGAAGTTCTCAAAAGACAATATTGAAAATTATGAACTTTAATCATTGTATGAAATGATCTATTCCAGAATAGAACAAACACTTGCTCATCCAGGACAGATTCAATCAATTGTTGTAACCTGCAGTGTTGGACAAAAACCCACACGAAAATTAATTAATACTAAAAATAATATAAATATGCAAGCTAGATTGTAGTGTAAACATGTACCCGAAATCGGTTAAACCTGCTCCCTCCATTAACTCCACTAATTCAGGAGAATTCACTACTTGATCTGCGCGTTAAAAAGAAAGTAAATACTTAAGTTGTAACGCACCTAATTGAATAGATTAACACATTAGTAAACATATCAATCAAATTTTGGTACCTTCATTAATAATCTGAATAGGTGCATCGGGATCTGCTGCCCTGAAAACTTCATGAGGTCCTACTCCAACTAAATTGTTAAGTACTTCATTCTAAAAAATAAAATGGCTCAGTGTAAGAGGTAGCTAGCATTAAAGCTTGCTGTACTGAATTAAAAATCTAGAGGAATTTCAAATGGAACACTATCTAAATACAGTAATTAATAATCTGAACTCGAGAAACAACAATTGCAAACAAACATAAAAGAATACCTCAGGATCAATAATCCTGCCATGGTGTAAGCCGACATCCAGATGTTCAAATATATCAAGATTAACAGTATTGCTTGTAATACCATCAGATCTGCAACACATCCACCAAATGACGTCAAACCATAACCTCTATTCATAACACATCAAAAACTAACAGGCAAAACTTACCTTCTGAAGTCAACAGAAACATTAATCGCCCGTGACAATGCTGCCATGTGATTGTCCATTTCAGTTCTGGCTGTCATGTTACCACGACCAAGGCCCTGGAAAGTGATAAGTGCACTAAAAATTAAAATTGAATCACAATCACAAAATATTTAGAACGAATGGTTGATAGACAAAGAAAGTGTTGGCGGTCGTATGTTCTTTGCAAACACATCACGAGGGACTGAAGAGGAATTTGACGCCCAGCCTCTTGGAGAACAGTGAGGTTGCCTTTCAAGATCAGAGCATTCGCTGCAAAATGTTTAAAACAAACGGAACATATCAATTGGAATCGCGTTTTTATCAGAAGATGCAGCCGGTTTAAAAACTCTCAACGCCAATCTAAAAAAAAAAAACACGGCGTCCGATCCGCCTCCCTCGCCTAAACACCAATCGGACGTCAACCCAGATTACCGGATCCGAAGGTTTCAAAAACTCAAATCAAGTCCACAGGACCCCAAACCTTAAACCCTAAACTCTCCCTCGCCTAAACGCCAATCGGACATCAACCCAGATTACCGGATCCGAAGATTTCAAAAACTCAAATCAAGTCTACATGACCCCCAACTGCGTCCGATCCGCGTGCAGCGCCGACAAAAAGAAATCGTACTTAACGCAAATTACCGGATCCAATGACTCCTCGCCCAGTAGAGAGTACTTACACAAGGCCAAAAGAGCGGAACGCTCATGGTGATTGGCGGGGTATACAACGATCCTTTCAACCCCACCAAAATCGATTTCCCTGGATGGGTAGATGATGCCCGCGGCCGCCATGATTAGTTCGGCAGCTGATTAGGGTTCACCGCAACGCGGCCGTCGCGTTGTTCTATCCGAGGGAAGGGTGAGGGTTTTGGAGATATGTCCACTAGATAGAAGCGCAGGTGGGCCTGTTGGGCTGTGTGGGATTTGTTTCTCTTGTTTATTTTCTATTTTATTTAAAAAACCTATCGCGAGCGGTATCGCACTCGCGCCGTACAGCGTGACCCTATGCGGCTTCGGTATTTTATCGGCCTGAAATTTTTATTTTTTATTTTTTATTTTATGATTTTGTAGAAATAAATATTTGAGGAAAAAATTTGTAGAATTAGACGCATGCCGCGGAATTAATTGGCTATAGCTAGATGAAACAGTGGTAACAAATGTCAACAGACGATAATGGAAAAATCCGACGTTGATAGAAAACGGGCGCCACGTCAGACCCACGGGCGGCAGAACCTCTTACCGCCGTTTGAAACAGCAGGAGGTTGTGGAGTCCAGATGTTGTCGCCGCTTCAGATGATGGGATCGCCTTCCGTAAGTTCAGACGTAAGACGGCGGGATCTCCTTCCGCAAGTTCAGACGGCGGGAGCAGGATCTTTTTGCCGGTTCAAACGTCGAAATCTCCTACCGCCAATTCAAACTGCGGGAGTGGGAGCTTTCCGCCGAATCGGCTGGTGGTAACTTGCCCCACCTACAAAACGTGAAATCTGACCGGCGCCTAGCTCCCTAGTTCATTCATGGCAAAAAGGAGGGAGAGGAGAGGAGATGGAGGAAGGGGAGGAGGGGAGTTTGAAGCGAAGCTTTGTCGGATCTGCGCTTCGGTTCAGGTAAGTTTTGAACTCGTAGTTAGTAGCTGTAGTAGTAGCTATGATTTGTAAGGTGTACGTATTGGACATAGATAAATTTTAGTTAGTTGGTACAGTAGATTTAGCTTAGTTTAGTTACTAGTTGTTAGGGTGAAAAGCTTGTTGCAGTGTTTAGAAAACTTTAAATTTAATATCATTAGCAATGCATTCGTAAGATTTGAAAAAGTATTGGTGTTGCTGGAGGTAGCTAAAATTAATAACATTCAGTAATAATATATTATTGGTGTTGTGTACGTGACAGACGTTGCGTATACTTGATTTACTAGCAAAGTCAATTTAGTTTGTTGATATATTTAGACAACACTAAAATTAATATCATTGGCAATGCACGAGTTATAATTTTATATAGTTATTTGGAATGTATGAGTTGGGTTACTTAGAATAAATAACATTTATTAATAATAGTTTTTGATATCGTGTATGTTGACATGTATGTCGGATAGTTTGTGTTTCCAAGTGTTCTATGGTCCGAAGTGGTCAGATATGCTGTGAAAGGGGTAGATTTGTCTGAATTTAAGTCGTTATGCAAACAAGTACCGAGTGCAAGAGAGAACTTGGGGTTCAATATGCAATTGGCCATTTAAAGCTTTCGCGCTTGATAGAGACCAAATTGAGTTGTCTGTCAGGGCTGTTGTGATGTTTTGATCGGTTGGGAGTTGATGCCGCTCGAAAAAACCCAGAACTGAAGGATCTATGTAAGAATTGCTACAGAGTGCAGTTTACCGTATCTATATCTTACCGTATCTATATCTATATCTATATAAAGAAAATTAAAATTGAGGTTAATTCCTACCAGAGTTGTACCCCTCACCCCTCGTAGAGGGTCCATTTGTCATGACAAAATGCACCCAAATGTGACGACGAGGGGAGCCCAATTTCGCCCCCGCAACCCGCCCATGGCCCGTGGCGGGTGGCCGCGGACTTTTTAAACACCGTACTAATTTTTTCACCAATCCTACCCACTGGTCCTATACGGCAGTCAAATAGTATGGACCCTAACCCACCACCCGCCCAACATTCCCGCCTTGTAATTTCCCTTTTCCAATCAATCAGCACATCTCCCTCCTGTATTTCTATTTGTGCACCTTCTCATATGGAAACATTACGGTGCTAAAGGAGGTGGTAGATAGAAAATCGGTCACATCGTGGGCTGTTGGCCCGTCACGTGATTGCGCAGAGATAGAGACACAGATAGAAATTGTTATTTGGAGTTGATTAACAAGTTAACGTTTGACTTTGTGCAACCATTTGTCCAGCTGCTGGCCAAGCCAAAACGGGGCTAGCAAAATGCTCGCCCGTGCTCTGCCCTCGTTCATGTGTTTAGTGTAGTTTGCAAGGGTCAAATTGCCACGGCCATTCCAAGAGTTGGCATAGAACCAAATGCTAGGCAAATTTTATGGGCTGGCCAAATTTTGATAAGTCTTTTTTGGGCACTCAACCAAATATGCCCAAGCGCTAAGTTCATGTTGGATCAGCGGCGCCTGTCCACCGTTCCGCAGCACCAGTGGATCAGCGAATTATTTGGCTTCGATTTCAAGGTCGAACATCGTCCGAGCAACCTGAACCGGGTCGCCGACGCGCTATCCCCCGCACGGAAGACGAACCGAACCTGGCAGCCCTGTCGGTTCCTTCCCTCCAGCTTTTTGATGAACTTCGACGCGAGCTGGCTTCTACGACTGATCTACGGGCGCTACGGGATGCCATAGCCGCCGGTGACCGGGGCGACGAGTGGCGCCTCACAGACGGCCTCATCCTCAGGAACGGCCGCGTGTTCGTGCCAAGCTCCTCACCGGTGCTCCACGACATCCTCCAGCTTGCCCACACGGCAGGACACGAGGGAGTACAGAAGACGCTTCATCGACTGCGCGCTGATTTCTACGTCGAGCACGACCGGCGCCTCATCCGCGACTTTGTTCGCTGCTGCTCCACATGCCAGCGAAACAAAACAGGGGCACTGCTCCCCGCGGGACTCCTACAGCCACTGCCGGTGCTGTCCCAAGTGTGGGCCGACATCTCAATGGATTTCGTCGAGGCACTCCCCAAGGTAAACGGCCGGCAAGAGTGTCATACTAACGGTGCTTGACAGGTTCTCCAAATACGCACACTTCATACCTCTGGGACACCCGTATACGGCGTCCTCCGTCGCGCGCGCCTTCTTCGGCGACATTGTTCGACTGCACGGCTTCCCCGAGTCCATCGTCAGCGACCGCGACCCTATGTTCACAGGACACGTCTGGCGCGATTTGTTTTGGCCGGCCGGGGTGCAGCTGCGCCTGAGCACGGTGTTCCACCCTCAGACCGACGGCCAGTCCGAAGCGGTGAACAAGACAATCGCAATGTACCTCCGATGCATCACCGGTGATCGCCCGCGCGACTGGCTGACTTGGCTTCCATGGGCTGAGTATTGTTACAATACTTCATTTCACTCAGCCCTACGGACCTCACCGTTCCACGTCGTCTACGGTCGCCAGCCGCCCGCCTTGCTGCCCTACGACAAGGGAAGCGCCGCACCGACACCGTCGACGACATGCTGGCCGGCCGTGACGAGTTCCTAGCGGAGGTACGCGCGAGGCTTCAACAAGCTCAAGAGTACGCCCGCAAGCACTACGTCGCTCATCATCACGACGTTGAGTTCGCCGTCGGGGACTGGGTTTGGCTGCGGCTCCTACATCGACCCACCCAGTCCTTGGCGGCCGGCGCGCGCAGCAAGTTGGGTCCTAATTAGTACACAGGGCCGTACAGGATCCTGGAACGCCTGGGCACACTGGCGTACAGGCTACACCTGCCGGAGGGGGAGCGTCATCGTGACGTCTTCCACGTGGGGCTGCTAAAACCATTCCGGGGGACACCGCCGGCGGCCGTCCCTCCGCTGCCTCCGCTACAGCACGGGCGAGTTCTTCACCAGCCGGAGCGTGTACTACGTGCTAGCCTTATTCGTCGCGGGGGGTAGGCACGTACTGGTTCAGTTGGCAAATATGCCTGCGTCGGAAGCTACATGGGAGCCTGTAGAAGAATTCGGGGCCGCTCATCCGTCCTTCCAGCTCGAGGACAAGCTGTTTCCCGAGGGAGGGAGAGATGTTATGGTCGGCAACGTATACCGACGTCGCGGGAAGAACTGTGGCTAGGCGCAGACAGGGAGGATGTGCAGCAGCAGCAAGTTAGGAGAGTCCCAAAGTCTTAGGAATATTGGCGTACGTATTGTTTCCCTTTAATGGTTATCTATTAGCGGTAGTTGAGATCTGTTAGGGATTTGTTAGGGTCAAATTGGTGTATAAGTATTGGACTCTCCCGTGGAATAGAATCAGGCAGAGATTGAGATTAATCTCTCTCGCTCCCTGGCGAGCCCCCTGTACACGCCTGCGCCTCCCTGCTCCTCGACGCCGGCCACCCAGGATGGCGTCGCAACCTCGCCGCCGCCGGGACCCTAAACCCCGGCCACCCACGCAACACGAATACTACCTTCGCAAGTTCGCAGCCCTAGAGGCTCTAACAGTTTATTTGAACAATGTCCTCATACATTCCGCCGTTCCGCACTATGGTGGTAATGCAGGATTAATGCAGGCCCAATATTGATTAAATTTGATTGGTTGGGCAACAGCACTGCCTCTTGAAGTACCACAGTGTATTGCTTCTCGAAGTGCTCCAAGTCTCTAACAAGATTACTGCAGAAAATTAAATTTACGGGACAGATACTGCTAGAGTTAACAAAATTCTTAAGACTACACATCTCAGTATGATACCCAACTCAACATGAATCAATTCTGGAACATGATCGACATAATTCAAGTGCTCAACAAATTCACTCTTTGCAAACCACTGATAATCAAATGCACTACTGAACAACTCAAAACATGCACCATCTACGGAGCAAAAACATGATGTGCACATGTAACAAGATAAAAAAAGCAGTACCTTGGCATCAATAATGTAAACTCAACGAATAAGATAGTTTATCACTTTCAGAATTGCCAGTGCCCAAGGCAGGTTTACATTCTTGATTTAACGAATTTTGAATGCCTATTATTTTGCGTTGCCTTTAGTCTTCGAGGTCAAGTTGGCTTGTGGAGTGATTTCACCTTGTATAGTTGTCCTTCGATATCCATGGCTTCTTTTTCAAAAAATCAATAGGTTTGCAGAACATCCCTGTGTTTTGAACTTGTTTTACTTTGAAATTCAAATAATATGAGTATATGTCTACCTTTATCAGAATGTCTTCCCTTCTTCAGCAGGAACCCTTCTTCGGCATAAGTCCATTTTTACAAATTTTTTATTCGACTATATATTTCTGCAAAATCGGAAAAAATATATATAAAAATAAAAAATTCTCCTTTGCGGCTTTCCCATGCATGTCCAGGCCATGGGTATGCTGAACAAAACAATATACACACTGTTTGTTCAAAACCCAAATACTCACTCCATCCCAAATTATAACTCGTTTTGATTTTTTTAGGTGCACAGATATTTTTATGCACCTAAATATAATATATGTCTAGATGCATATAAAAATCTATAAATTTAGAAAAGTTAAAATGACCTATAATTTGGATCGGAGGGCGTAGAACTAAGCCTGCAATTAATTTATTGTTGTTATCCAATGCTGAAGTAAAAAAATTTGAGTACATACAACTTTATCAAGTGTTTTCCCCCCTTCAAACACAGAAGATCAAGCTGCCCATCTTTAGTATTGGAGATAAATTAAAGCTAATTCAGTTTTGAATTAACACTCTATTATAAAGTATGAACCGTAAAACCAGGACACACACATTTGTTATGTTTATTGCTTCCAATAAGAAATTTATGTGGTTTCCCGTAAGATTTTGAGGGTATCGCAAAGAGGTGGCGTACTGGTGTGTAATTGTTAGCATAAAAGCATGGTATTACTTGTGAAATAAAAATTCTTCTGCTATATTGCTACTCCTTCCATCCTTGTAAATTGTTCTGACTTTTCTATGTTTGTAATTTTTGATATGCACGTGTGTCTAGACTACGAATTTGAAAAAGCTGGAATGGCCTATCATTTAAGAGGCAGCAGGGAGTATTACGTATTGAAGAACTGAACCAGATAATTGCACAAATGTATACAGTATGCACGTCTATTTATTCGTGCTCCTCTCAACACGCAAAAAGATTTGTGCATCTTCTATTCCTGCTCCGGAGCCTCGACATTGAGGTCAATGTTCCATGGCCTACCCGCACCTCCATCATCAATCGGAGTTGGGGTAGGCGCCGCCACCGCCATTGACAGGTCACCGTTCCTCCTTTCATAGTGATGCCTCATCTTCCCTCCTGATGCCTGATGCCCAGACTGCCACGGCACGTCGAGTGCCATGGAGAACTGCTCGGAGAGCAATCCCCTCCGTAGAGACAGATTCTTGTCGTCGTCGTCATCGCCGTCTTTAACTTGATGCTTCCCATTCTGGCTCACGGTAGTCACTGCAGAGGGATCGTTCAGTCGACTCGGCAGCTTCTTCTCCCTGTGATGACCGGCCACGTGCCCACCCAGAGCCTGGTTCGTGGGGAACTCTGCCTTGCAATGCTTGCAGGCGTACGGGCGCTTCTCCTTCAGAGTCGGCACAAGCCTCGCCTTCTTCCTGTGTGCCTCTCTCACATCTTTGGGCATGTTTCTTCTCTTCTTGGAGATTTTCAGAATGGAATACCCATGCTCATCACAATTCTCCAATTTTCTGGCTTCGGCACCGGCATTGCATTTGAGTTCAGCCGCGGCATTGCGTGAGACTGATCCTTCAGTTCCACCTTCGGCTTGTCCAATGGCATCAAGCTTTCCAAACGAAGAAGACGGTGGTTGTGGCACTTGTTGTGTTGTGTGACCTCTATATTTTAGTGTGAGTAGCACGTACGCACACAGTATCTCCAATGGGGTTAACTGAGGATCGCGACTGCTACGCTGAGCTGGTGTTCGGTCGGTACCTTGCGACGAGGAAGAAGCTGATGCGGCGGCGGTCGTGCCCGGAGACTGCTTTAGCTTCTTCACCGGTGGGATAGCGCCTTTGTAACCTCTATTCGGGTGGCTACGGAGATGACCGAACATCGATTTATCGTTCTTGAAGAACTTCCCGCACTCGGGACATTCGACATCGACGCCGCCACTTCCGGAGCTACCCTTGGTTCCACCGCTGTCGCCACCGTCATCGTCACCATATGGAGGCCGCAACCCCTCTTCTTCCTCATCACCCACACGGCCTCCTGCCACAGGCACGCCTCGGTTGATGCTCGCATACTCATCGCCGGTGTCCACCCAGTCGTCGAAGATTGAATCAGCGCTGTGGCCGCCGAGCTCGTCGCGGCCATGGATTGACATCAACCGGATTGGATCTTGGAACAGGAGGTCGTCGTCTCCGATCTGGCCTCCGGCGGTCAGCTGGCTGATCGAGATCAGGGACTGCTGGGCGATGCAAACTTCCAGCACGAGCAGCCAGCACAGCAGGCCGCCCTTACTCATCAAGACGAGGAGCAGAGGGGCGATGAGCGAGTGAGAGGTGGGAGAGGTTGAGGACGGCGGCGGCGACGACGACGACGACGACGGGTGGTGGATCTCTGCTTTTCCAAGGTGATGACGGTGAAATCCTAATCCCTTTTCAGATCACCTGCAGCTATGGAAAGCCAGGGCCGAGTATCTTGGGGGCATGGAAACACGCTCGCCGGTTTTGATCTGATTCGATATGTTGCCTTGGGTTCCTGATGGATCTTCTTTTCACGCTGCTCGAGCGAGGGCGAGCGTTGGAAGCTCAAGGGTCCGGCTTGTTTTGATGGAAGACTGCGAGTCCGTGATCGTGTGGGGATTCTGAACTCGACCAGCTGGGTAACAATTTTATACGGAGGATGCCAAGAGACCAGCTAAACCGGTGCACGCGCGTGATCTTTGTTACGACTCAAATAAGCCATTGATCAACACAAGTAACCGCCCATGCCAGTACACCAAACAGCCATGAGGTTTCTATAGGTAATGCATATCTTTTCCTTTTAAAACGTACTTTCTCCATCCTAAAATATAATTCATTTAAGCATTTGAAATTTATCCTCAAATATAAGTAACTATAGATACACGGCTAGTTTGGTAGGATTTCTCCTGAAAAGAAGTCAGAGGAGCCACTTTTTTTTTTTTGGCTCCGACTTCTCCATGTAAAACGACTCCGGCTCCTCTAGCTAGTGCTCCAAGGGTGGAGTCATTTTTTACCAAACTGCTTGGTAGAGCTTCAGCTGGAGCCGCAGAAAAAGCCGGAGCTGGAGCCCTGCCAAACTGACCCATATTTATATTATTGCCCATTTAATTATCCTTAGAGTGGACATGATATGTTTATAGCTTATTGGTAGATTAGTTGAAGTGGTTTGCTCGTTATTTATAACTGTTATTAAACTATCACGCGGTGGATTAGTTGAAGCGGTTTGCTCGTTATTTATAACTGTTATTAAACTATCACGCAACACATCTCTCTGAATCATAACTTAGGGTACACACGTCTTTTGCAGCCATTATAGCAACTCCAAAAGATTGCTAATCTTACCCTCAATACCTTCTTTAGGAAAAAAAACGAACTCCAACGGTCCACCTGAAACTCCTTAAGATATTGGTGATGCGAAAACGGAGCCCATCGCCGCGCATATTTGCAAGGAGTTCTTTCCTCCCCTTCCCCGCACGCGCGTCTCTTCCCGCCAGATTTGGCGCACGCACTATGCCCCCTACATCCCCACTCGATCCAATCACGACCACCGATTCAACCCCTGCCATCGATGGTGATGCCGTGGAAGCAGCAGGCGCAGCCGCTGTCGCTGCCGCAGGGCGCGCTGTTGATGCAGCACGTGGCGAAGGCGTCCTCAGACGAGCTCCTCCACAAGTTCGCCGACCCGAACGCGTGCCACCTCGCCACTACCCCACCCCGCCGCAGCCTCGCGCTCCGCCGCAAGCGCTCATCCCAGCGCGTGGCCTCGGGCTCTCTGCGCGGGACTCCGAAGCGTCGGTGTCCACGGGGGCCGCGGAGCTGGCAGCGCCCAAGAGGCGGCGGAGCATCGGCGGGTCGGTGGACTGGAGGACGGGGCTGCTCCTGCCCACAACCACGGCCGCATCCGTGCAAAAGGGCCAGGCCCACCGGGGAGGGGCCGCGCGGCTCGACAACGCCGCGGGCTTCGGCCTCATCCTTGCCGCACTAGAGCGGGTGAGTCAGACATGCAGCTCTCGAGTTCTCTAGGATTCCTTAAATGCTTTCTGGCTGCATTGGTTGATCTGGATTGGTTTTTGCTGTGCGTGTGTGCAGAAGTGGAGAAAGACGGTGTCCTCATCTGCTTCTATTTGAGAAATCCGGATTTATCCTTGAAATTTGTTGAACAAATGATCAGCCCATTAGTAGGCCCAATTATAATGATGTGGCCTGTTTTAAAATATTGGGGACAAGTTATTAGCGTTCTGCTGTGGTTTGATATGTTTTTAGGGAAAAAATTGTTTGGGATAGCCCCCAATATATGATTTTGGGGAAGAATTTTTTGGAGAACTTTTAGAGTTGCTCTTATACTTTGTTACGAAATCTCTATGTGCCTTGTATTTGAAGACGGAGGGAGTATATGAGGTGTCTAGCCCACCCCGGTCCTGTGATCTGTTTTGCCCTCGTTCAACTCATATCATTAGGGGTGGGCATTCGGTCAGACCAAACCGATCAGTTTGGTTCGTCGGGTATTCACAAATTTCGGTTATTATAAAAATGAGTACCGATCGGTTACTTGGAATTGTCAAGACTGACAATTTTCGGTCTTGATTAGTTCGGTTCGGTCTCGGTAACGATCGAACTAACCGAGCTTCAGGAAACACATCCAAAAAATCACAGAACCAAAAACCAACCACCAAAGCTTAGGTCGCACAAAGAATTAGAAGGAAAAAAAGAAACAATCACGAAGTTGCTAGTAACACGCCATCACAGCCTTGCTACACGCGGGTCCGCTGACGCTGAGGGAGTGCCGCCGCCGCCTGCAAGATTGGGGAGCAGGGGATGAGATGCCGGCCTTGAGGACTTGAGGGTGAGGGAGAAGCTGTCGGCAAAGTGTGGGGATCTCGCGCTGAAGGGAGAGCTGGAGAGGAAGGAGAGAAGTACAAGATTGGAGGGAGATGGAGGTGCAGCCGAGCAGGAGCGACGGGCTTGGTCGAGCGACTTGGTGGCGGCTGCGGCGATTGAGTGGCCGAGTGGGTGGGAGGTTAGGATGGCCAGGTGAGGGGGAGGGATGTTAGGGATTTTTACTGACTGTATTGGGCTAGTTATATTGGGCTGGACAGGAATAGTTCGGTCTATTCGGTTATATCGGTTAACCGAGATCAAGACCGAATTAACCATAATAATTTTGGTTAGTTAGAAATGATGACCGAAATTGTGACCGAAATTTTCGGTTTCAGTTAGTTCGGGTTCGACCTCGGTTAGTTTGGTTCGGTTTCTCAATTTCGGTTAATTATGCCCATCCGTACGTACCAACCCACACAGCCACGCTCACCTAATGTCACCCATGTAGATCCCCTCCATCCCATCTCTGATGCACACCTGTCCACAACATCATCCCCTTGTGCTCGCTGTGCTCTGGCACCGCACAGAAGCCGACGAGGTCGCTTTGCGACAAAGATGAAATCCTTCGTGTCTAGCTAGGGTTTTGTTTCACAGAGGCTACAGTGGTCCTTCTTCCCCGTGTCATACAATCTCTTCACGATGTTAGTACTCGGGCCCTGCCGACAAATCGATGCCCCGGGTGGCCAAACTGACCCACTTCATATTTTGGAATGTGAATAAATAACAAAATTAAATAGAATGATTTTAACATATTTCTAAAATTTCTCCAATGTTTAAACAATTAGCAAGATATTTAGATAAAGGAAAATTTTAATTTCTGAATTGAATCCAACGAATCATAAGGTATACATTTTTATTTGTTGCATTCATGCCAGTGAATTTTATGTTTACTGCTTAGAACAGTAGGTTGAACTCAAAATTATTTGAGTTCAAGTTTGTTCGTGAAGCTTTAGAAAACAGAAAAGCCTTTTGTACTTCCCAGCCCACCTGCCTCTAGCTAGCCCAGGTTTGCTTCTGCAGGCCAAGCCCAGTAGCATTGATGCGTTCATGTGCAGGCCCCTTCCAACATCCACGGTATATAAATACTGCGAAGCCATCTCGTGCTCTTCCTGTTACGCAAGAATCACATCGGCAACCTGGCCATGTGCCCTAGCACTAGCGCGCCGCCATCGCCGAGCATGAAGCCGCCGCCACTCGTGCCCTAGCGCCGCTGCAATTCGCCGCCCAGATCGAGCTACAGGCTGAGGCCGTCGATCTCATCCGCACTAGCAGCTCCGTCGGCACCGGCCTGTTGCGGTGTTCCCGCGGCTTCACCGCAGTGAGTGCGACACCCATCGTCCTCCGGTGAACCACGGCGCCGTCGGACGCCACTGGAGCAAGCCGTCGCCGCCATGACTTCTTTCTGCATGAAACCGTGAACATCATGCCCCAGAGGCGACCGTGGGTGTTCGTTGCTGTCCATCAGTCCATGTGCTTTCATCGATCTCATCTTGCCCTATGTAAGCTCTCTTTCTTTCTCTCTCTGAGTCCCTCTGTTGACGTAGAAGATTAAATTGCTTCCTTGCCGTTTGCTGAGCGCCGACGAATTTTCATTGGCCGTAAGCTTTGTCCCATCGCCCAGCTCCTGTCCATCAGCAAGGGTTGAGAAAAGTTAATTATCTTCTCCTCGGTGTGATCAGTTTCCGGTTTAATTCCTTGTGACACTATTTTATTGCCTAAGTACTCCTAATTACATACAAACTATTAGGACAAAGATACCATACACGCCTCATGTGCATGCACGCCAGGATAATTAACGTGTATATAGTCGTTTGAAGTGCTTCACTCTTGTTCTATGTATGATGATTAGTGTATTGTTTGTATGTCTTGCTTGTATGTGTTGCTTGGGATGATTATGACATGTAGGCAAAGAGCATGAATTTCAAGAGGAAGAAGAGAAGACATTCTGAGCAGCATCATTACTTAAAGAATGTAAGTGCCCTTCACCATCCTTTATCCTAATAACTTTTAATAACACAACTCTTGCACGCTGCATCTAATTTGATGGAACCCAACATTACGTACGGTTCCATATTATTTCTTGTTGCCTAGGTTTACTTTTATATATGTTGGGTTAGCTTTGTTTTGCTTAGCTAATTTACTTTGGTTCTGGGTTGGAGATAATGATAACATTTATGATGATGACATCACACCTATATATATAAAGCATATAAAATGGTTAATGTGGAACAATGATGCTTTAATTGGAATATGGAGTGACCAACTGCAACCATAAGATTAATAGGCTCTGATTTTGGCTAAGTAATGAGGTAATTTAGTGTGTGGTAGTTTCTGATCTTAGCTAATTAATTACGTAATCTAGTGTGTGGTAGTCTTACCGAAAAGATAAGAAGGGGATTGTGATGGAGCGGTTCACTACCTGCCAAGAGTGCATTTTTGTTCATCTCAAGGGAGTAAGGTTCACTCACGCATATGCTGGAACCTTAGCAGACTACTGCATATTCGAGAACCTTTGTAAAGGCCTCATAGTGAAACTCTACCAACCCACCTTAGAAGTGTTTGAGGGGCTAGCTACCCAGGCAAATGGGAATAAGAATTTATGGGTAAAGATGTATAACCTCTGCAGAGTGTAAACTGATATATGAGCTGTGTGTTAAGACTCATATACTATAGGCCCGTGGCCCATATGTTCTATATATATACCGCTTATAAAATTATGAGTATCATACCTGTATGTCATCGGTGTGGGCAAGGATGGTAGCAGGTTAGCATACACCCTCTTCCGCAAAAGCGACATGTAGGAGGAACCCATATTAGCAGCTGCCAATTCGAAACGTGTGATTAGAGTGATTGACGACCACGATGGCTGAGATCATTTAGCGGTATCTCACCTTTGGGCTTGTCGTTGAACGCAGTTTGCAGGAGGTCATCATCGTAGTGAAGAAGGGCAAGGGCTAGTGATGAAGTGCTTGGTTCCTTGTGCCCTCTGATGGCGACGATAGTGAACTCAGCGACATCCTCCTTTTCCTGCCCAAACTCGCCGTCACCCCTTTTAATAAAGGCGTGGAAAGGCAAAATTTTCATTTCATGAGGAGCCCGAACCAAAAGAGCACCCAGCACCGGAGCCAGAAGAAGATTCAGCACCAGGAGACGCTCTCGAGCCCGAGCCAGAAGCAGCTGCACAAGCTCCTGAGCCCGAAAGATGGATTAGGTGGGTGAAGGAGGACTATGGACAAGGAGTACACATGGCTGACATGCTGTGGTGGACTTGTCACCATTTGGGAATACCATGAGGCCTGTCTACAAGTGTGCACAGTACACACACCCTCGCTACCCTACATTCTGGGAGGTGAAGGTTACCCTTCGTGGAGGATGGGAGGTGGTGGTTGTCCACCATGACCTGGCGATGAGGAGAACCATGGAGGCCGGCATAGCCGAGGCAGCTAGGAGAGCGCTTGAGGTCCTCTCTCATAAGGAACGTCCACGGCTGCAGTATACATATCGTCGGTACCTTCCGTCCAGGGCTAGTGGTGAAGCAAGGACTTTCATAGCTACTCACGATGGAGTCGACATGGCCACGGACTATCTCCGCAAGTACCTATCTGTAACTCTCACCGCCTTGAATGAAGCCAACAACACCCTCTTTGCTACTCAACGGGAGCTGCATGAAGTTAGGTGGGAGAGAGATGTACTAGTGGCTTCTACGACAGGGGCACTGCCGCCGCAAGAGGATGCAGACTATCCCGCTTCATCGCCGTCACCCAAGCGTCCCCGCTACGACTCGCCCGATGCCGCTGCAGAAGATCTTTGTAATCGTTAAATATGTTAAGTTTAAATTTTGGTAATCGTTAGTCATCGCTCGAGTGTGTTTAGTTTAAAGTGTGCTTAGATGCTTGGTTTTGTGCTAAATATTTGAGTTGGATCTTTGTAATGAGTGCGGTATGTGGGGTAATTGCCACACTATACCGGTCTTAGTAATAAAAGTGCTTAGTTGGGTTTTAGTTCTGTTCTAAATCAGCTTCTAATCTTTCTTAATCTTGATCTCCTACTTGTCTAAATCTATCTGTCATGCAAACTATGAGATGTTCAATTCTGTTCTCGTCATCAATCGACACATCAGTACTGTTTTCTTTATATCTCGAGCTACAGAGGTCCAAATGACATGAAATCAGTGGGGTTAGTTCCAGAATTTTGTGGAGTATTTTCTGTAAATTTTTCAAAAGTTTTGGAGAACCTATCTAGGAGATATGTGCGAATTAGTAGAGCAATTAGAATCTGAAACTGTCGACCAACACTGTCAGCTTGTTAATTTTGTATCCCGAGATCTAGATGTCCGATTGAGGTGATTCCAGTTGGGTTGGTTTAAAAATTTAGTGAGTTACGACTTGGTAATTTTTCACTAATTTTGGACACTTCAACTGATGGCCACATCTAATTTAACGGAGCTAACAGAATCTATCTTACTTTTATATCTTGTCGCTTTATCTTTCTCAGTTATCTCTTCACACACATATCTAAATCTATTATCTCTAACGCTCAGATGGTAAACACCAAGTCCGGATCAGGAGTTGACCAGCCCGCAGTGCCTCATCACAGGAGCAACAACAACGATCCCAACCCCACTCCGCAGCAGAATTAACAAGCACCTACAGGGATGGAACAGTTCTTAGCAGCCCAGACTCAGCTCCTCGCCGACCTGACCAACATCGTGGCAGCCTTGCAGCCTCAGCTGAACACCAAGAACAATAACAACAACAACTAGCAGCAGCCGCCGCCAAGGGAGTTCCTGAGCCACAAACCCCCAACATTTTCACAGTCTCCAGACCCGCTAGATGCTGATGACTGGTTGAAGACTGTGGAGAAGATGCTGAACATTACCCAGTGTTCTGACAGAGAGAAGGTCCTGTATGCTTCAGGACACCTGGAAGGACCAATTGCAGATTGGTGGGATGCCTACACTACCACCCATGTCAACGCCAATGGCATCACTTGGGAAGAATTCAGGACAAACTTCAGGAGTCACCACATTCCTTCCGGACTGATGAAGCTCAAGAAGAAGGAGTTCCTTGCTCTTAAGTACGGAAATATGTCAGTGGCTGAGTACAGGGACAAATTTGTCCAGTTGTCCTACTATGCTCCTGAAGATGTTGTAGATGATGAGCAGAAGCAGGAGTTGTTTTTGGATGGTTTGATTGGACCACTCCAGTACTAGCTGATGTCGCACACCTTCCCTAGCTTTCAAAAGTTGCTGGACAAAACAATTGGCCTGGAGCACAAGAGGAACGAGCTTGGAGAGATGAAGAGGAAGTTTAACTCCCAGTCACCATCAGGAAGCAACACTCGTACTCGCTTTGCTCCACAGCAAGGGACGCCACTCCGCACAGGGGGCCCGAGTGGAAATTTTGGGCAGCAGTCAGTCCAACACCCAGCTCAGCAGTTCCAATGCCCCAACCCCCAATTTCAGCACCCCAGGATGCAGACTCCATGTCCCAGCTTCCCGCAGAATCGCCAGATGACTCCTACTAGCACTCCACCGAGGCCTAATGCTCCAGTGGACCCCACTTGTTTCAAGTGTGGCAAGGTTGGCCACTATGCCAACGCTTGTCCTAAGAAGGGTGGGCCAGCCACCCCCATGCAGAACAATAGTGCTCCTCGGCAGAATCAGATGCAGCAGCCGAGGAATGGGAAACAGACCCCGCAAGGCAATCAGGGGCAGCAGAGCTTTGCCTGTGGCAAGGTGAATCACATGGAAGCCGAGACTGCTCAGGAGGCTCCAGATGTAGTGCTCGCTATGTTCCTTGCCAACTCAGCCCCCACATCAGTTTTATTTGACTCTGGAGCATCGCATTCTTTTGTCACTAGTCATTATGTAGCAAAGCATAGTTTACCCATGCATACCATGAGGCGTCACATGCTAGTGAGTTCACCTGGTGGGTCAATGAAGGCTCAGTATATGTGTCCACAAGTTAAGCTGAAAATAATGGGGATAGATTTTTCGACTGATCTTATCGTACTTGAGTCTGGTGGAATTGATGTTATTCTGGGAATGAGGTGGTTAGCAGCTTTTGACGCGACTATTCAGTGTGCCAAGAGGTCAGTTTTGCTAATAAGTCCTAATGGAGAGAAAGTTGAGTTTGTAGCTACTCTACCCTCAACAGCAGATTGTGCAGTTAATCAGTTGGCTGGGAAATCTTTGGAAGATATCAAGGTGGTGTGTGACTATCCGGATGTGTTCCCCGATGAATTACCAGGTATGCCACCTGACCGTGAAATTGAATTTGCTATTGATCTTTTACCTAGTACTGCACCTATCTCCAAACGTCCCTATAGAATGTCGGTTGAGCAATTAAAAGAATTGAAACAACAATTAGAGGAATTATCGGCAAAATAGTTTATTTGGCCTAGTTCATCACCATGGAGAGCACCGGTTATCTTTGTGCCAAAGAAGGACGATACTCAGAGGATGTGTGTGGATTAATGGGCACTGAACGAGGTAACCATCAAGAATAAGTACCCATTGCCCCGTATTAAGGATCTGTTTGATCAGATGAGAGGAGCCAAGGTATTCTTTAAGATCGACTTGCGATCTGGTTATCATCAGTTGAAGATCAGGCCATCCGACATACCCAAGACTGCCTTTACTTCCAGATATGGTCTCTACGAGTACACGGTTATGTTGTTCGGGCTGACAAATGCTCCAGCTTACTTCATGTATCTGATGAATAAGGTATTTATGGAGTACCTAGATAAGTTCGTTGTGGTGTTTATTGACGATATCATGATTTACTCCAAGAATGAGGAAGAACATGAGGAACATTTGAGGTTAGTGCTTCAGAAGTTGAGGGAGCATCAGCTATACGCAAAATTCAGTAAGTGT
Source organism: Setaria italica (assembly GCF_000263155.2). Taxonomy (NCBI): domain Eukaryota; kingdom Viridiplantae; phylum Streptophyta; class Magnoliopsida; order Poales; family Poaceae; genus Setaria; species Setaria italica. The sequence continues at coordinate 15,485,700 of NC_028456.1, forward strand.
AAATTCTGGTTGAAGGAGGTTTCTTTTCTTGGTCATATCATCTCCGATGGTGGAATTGCAGCGGATCCAAGCAAGGTCAGGGATGTTTTGAAGTGGAACCCACCGCAGACAGTGACTGAAATTAGGAGTTTCCTTGGACTTGCAGGCTACTACCGTAGGTTCATCGAAGGATTCTCCAAGATAGTGAAACCCCTCACTACACTACTAGAAAAAGGAAGGGAATTTAAGTGGACAGAGGCATGTCAGGCCAGTTTTGAGGAATTGAAGAAAAAGTTGACCACAGCTCCAGTGTTGGTGATGCCAGATCTGCATAAAGGATTTGACATATATTGTGATGCATCTCGACAGGGTTTAGGCTGTGTTCTGATGCAGGAAGGCCATGTGATAGCCTATGCTTTCAGACAGTTGAGGAAACATGAGCAAAATTACCCGACTCATGATTTGGAGTTAGCCGCGGTGGTACATGCCTTGAAGATTTGGAGGCACTATGTTCTGGGCACTAAATGTCAGATCTATACCGATCATAAGAGTCTCAAGTACATTTTCACTCAGAAGGACCTCAATCTGAGACAACGACGATGGTTAGAGCTTATCAACGATTATGATCTAGAGATTCACTATCATCCTGGCAAGGCCAATCTGCTTGCAGACGCTCTAAGTCGGAAGGGTCATGCTAACCTAGCCTTAGCATTTCAGCTATCTGACGAGTTGATGAAAGAATTTGAGAAGCTTAACTTGAGCGTTGTTGCACATACTGAAGGAGCAACGATGGAAGTGGAGTCGATGTTAGAGCAAGAGATACGAAAAGGACAATTTGAGGATGTTAAGGTCAAGGAAATAAAGGAGATGGTAAAGGAAGGAAGAGCCACGGATTTTACAGAAGAATCTCAGGAAAATTTATGGGTCAAAGGAAGGATTTGGGTACCCGATGTGGGAAATCTCCATGAGACAATCTTAAAAGAAGCTCATGATTCAGCCTATTCTATTCACCCCGGGAGTACCAAGATGTATCAGGATCTTAAGCAGAGGTATTGGTGGCCCGGAATGAAGAGAGATGTAGCTGCACATGTAGTAATTTGCAACATATGTCAAAAGGTCAAGAATGAACACCAGAGACCAGCTGGGCTACTTCAACCATTGAAGGTGCTGGAATGGAAGTGGAAAGAGATTGAAATGGATTTCATCGTGGGTTTGCCTCGCACCCAAGATGGGTATGACTCCATATGGGTCATTGTGGATCGATTGACCAAGGTAGCTCACTTCATACCAGTAAGGACTACTTACACCGGGTCCAAGTTAGCAGAGTTGTATATGACAAGAATTGTGTGTTTGCATGGTGTGCCCAAGAAGATAGTGTCTGACAGAGGTACTTAGTTCACGTCACGCTTCTGGCAGAAGTTGCATGAATCTCTCGGTACAAGATTAAATTCCAGTTCAGCTTATCATCCTCAGACGGATGGATAGACTGAGAGAACAAATCAAATACTGGAAGATATGTTGAGAGTATGCGCACTAAAGCATGGAGGTAGTTGGGACAAAAGTTTGCCCTATGCGGAGTTCTCCTATAATAATAGCTATCATGCCAGTCTCAAAATGTCGCCGTTTGAAGCTTTGTATGGTAGAAAGTGCAGAACACCCCTTTATTGGAGTGAGATAGGAGAGAGTCAGTTATTCGGACCAGAAATTATACAAGAGGCAGAAAGACAGGTCCAGATCATCCGAGAGAACTTGAGGACTGTTCAATCCCGGTGGAAGAGTTATGCTGATACCAGGAGAAGGGAATTAACCTTTGACGCAGGTGATTATGTGTACTTCAAGGTGTCGCCCATCAAGGGTATGCGTAGATTTAAGGTCAAGGGAAAGTTGTCACCTCGATTTATTGGTCCGTTCAAGATTCTTGAGAAAGTGGGATAGGTAGCCTATCGACTGGAGTTGCCTAACCAGTTGTCAGATGTACACGACGTGTTCCATATCTCGCAACTTAAGAAGTGCCTCAGAGTTCCAGAAGAACAGTTGCCTATGGAGGAATTGAATGTTTAGGATGACCTCACTTACATGAAATACCCCATTAAGATCTTGGATACTTTGGAAAAGGTTACCAGAAACCGGACGATCAGGATTTGCAAGGTTCAGTGGAGTCACCATACAGAGGACGAGGCAACTTGGGAAAGAGAGGACGAGCTACAGAAGGAATTTTCCCATCTCTTCGCAGGATCTTCCGAATCTCGAGGACAACATTCTTCTTAAGGGGGGTAGGATTTGTAACACCCAAATTTTTAAAGAATTTAAGTTCACTAGAATTTGCTTAATTAGGATGTCATTTAATTTTCTAGGCATTTAATTTCACTTTCTCTAAATTAAATTAATTCATCATAGGAATTATTTGTGCATTGCATGCTGGTGCATTTATTTTGCTTGCTTGTGTTTGAATCAAATTTGAATTTCAAATCCAATTTCCAATTTTCAAAACCTTTCCTTTTCTCATTTTCTTTTCTTTTTCTTTCTCCTTCTCTTGGGCCGCATCCTTACTTCTCCCCTTTCTTTCTTTTCTTTCGCGGCCTGCTCCATTTTTTCCGCCGGCCTGCGAAGCTCCCCACCCCACCTCTCCCTCACCGGCCCGTCTTCTTTTCTCCACAGCCCACGAAGCCACGCTGGCCCGGAGAACCACGCTGGCCTGTCCCCACTCCGCGGCCACTGACAGGAGGGCCCCACCGTCATCTCCCACCTCCGGTCGGGACTCCGCTCCGCCCGCAAGAGCCGCGCGAGATCTCCACCTGGGAGCCGCCTCCCCGGCCGATTTGAATGGCCCTCGCCCCTATCCCTTGACGCGCAAGCCACCGCCATCCGCCCCTATTTAAGCCGCCGCAACCCCCGACCTCGAGCACCCGCGCCAGCACCCCGAAACCCTAGCTTCCCGAGCTCCAGTGCCGCCGCCATCTCTCTGCCACACGCCGCCGCCGTAAGGTGATCCCCGCTGCCTTTTGGCTCACCCCGAGGGCTCAATTGAGTTTGCCGTGTCCCCCGCGTTCTTCCCGTGCAATCTGCGCGTGAAACCGAGCCCCGGAGCGCCTTTTCGGCCAACTCCAGCGACCCCACCGCCGCTCGCCGCCGCTTGCCGCCACCTGCCGCCTTTTCCGCCACCGCCGCGCTACCGCCGACGACCGTGATCGTCGGATCCAGATCTGACGACCGGCAGCGAGTCAACCGAATCGCGTACCGGTCCACTACACTGCGCCGTATCACTTTTGCACTTAAGCCCTCACCTTTTCCGCAAATCAACCCGCGGTCCAATCTAGTTCAAAAGTATTTGTGTGTTGGTCCTATTTTCTTTCGGTTTAGACCCTAAGTTTCTCTAAAAATCAACCCGCTGTCCGTTTTGGAGTTTTTGCGTGTTAAACCTTCGGTTTATACGTGTAATTACGTATAAGTCTAGATGGGCCTCTGTGGAGTATTGATTACAGTGTCTGCGTATGGGATCCACGTAGGTTGGCGCAAAGCACACTCCCAAAAAGTCGTATGTTTCTCCTTCAATGAGCACACTGTCGAACAACATGTGATGATCGCCGCACGCAATTGCCTCTATCTTGGTGCCCTGCACAAACATTGTAGCCAACATACAATGGTAGTTTGCAGTCAAACTACAATGCACCCGCCTAATTACACATGCATATAAAAAAAAGCAGGCGGATGATTGAAGCACCTGCTCATCAACCAAGATTATGCACAAATACGCATCTCCTCCGTACTCTCATATGTTTCCTTTCTAGAAAACCATGACACTCACATCCCATCTCGAGAAGATGTGTTCCATCTTCACCTCATGAAACTCAACCCACCTATAATTCGAAGATTGTGTACATATATAATGCGAGGGTGCATCATAGCGTACGAGATAAAAACTGATGTCGTCATTCAAATGAAATCTCTACCACTTATAAAATTATGAGTATCATACCTGTATGTCATCGGTGTGGGCAAGGATGGTAGCAGGTTAGCATACACCCTCTTTCGCAAAAGCGACGTGTAGGAGGAACCCATATTAGCAGCTGCCAATTCGAAACGTGTGATTAGAGTGATTGACGACCATGATGGCTGAGATCATTTAGCGGTATCTCACCTTTGGGCTCGTCGTTGAACGCAGTTTGCAGGAGGTCATCATCGTAGTGAAGAAGGGCAAGGGCTAGTGATGAAGTGCTTGTTCCGCTCGATTCATTGTGATGTGTTATTGTCGGATAAGCTACAGGAAGACCGGCGCCCCTTAGGCTAAAAGATCGTCACCAATTCCAAAATAACCGTGTATCCCACCACGACATATATGGATGGAAAGGAATCAATACGTAAACGTACATGCTACAACTAAGGGAATATATACGTTCAGTTTTGGAATAGGTCAGGCCAAAACAAATCCATCGTGTTGGTTACCTGGACTTCGACTACTGCTCATCCGGCACCGTGATCAGACCTGTACGAATCCTGCACACCTCGTCTACGAAATTGTTATGGATACAATTAATATCCACACCGATCTATAATCCCTGTATTCATGGAAGTCTAAATATTCATTCTCTCATATATATGCGCTTTGGAGTTTGGACTATTGTAGTCTATTTTCAATCAAAGTGATTGTTGTGTGCTCAGACTCCTCCAAGCACGCTGCAAAAGTAAAATACGTATAGGAATCAATCATACATTGCCATATCTTACAGCACAAAAAAATGAATCCATTCAATAGAGTATAAAGTTTGCAGAAGAAACATCTGTGATGGTTGACACGGACCCTAGTAGCCATGATAAAATGGTTCTTTAGCTCGGCTGCCAGTAAAGTTTTGTCCTAACGTACAGCTAGTCACATGGAGATCCACAATGCGGAGGAAGGCAATTCGACTACAATAGTAGAGTCATAATGTTAAATGCTTTGGATATTACCAGCCAATCTGATAATCAAACCCAAGTTTAAAGACAAACCTGTTATCCACGAAGCAAATTTCCCTCGTGGCATAGGGATCGCATAAGATGGGGGTCAAAGCAACAACGGCAAAGATGTCCACCTCGACTCCATGGCAGCTACCAAGTGCATCCTTGAGAGGGATGAAATAAGCGGATGTAACCATATTTCTTTGACAACTCGCTTGGAATATGCATATGGATGGAGCAATATGGATGCTACTTGTTTGGAAAAAGAAATAGTAGACCAATGGATTTATATAGGCAGCAAGGAGACAGATACACAACCAGATAGGCCCATGGGTGGGCGGTGGTTTCCTTTTTGTTGGCATCTTTGGCAGTAGATTCAGGAGGTATAACAAAACATCTAGATTTATGCGGGTACGATAGTGTGCGAAGAGTGGCTACTTCGGTTTGAAGGGCCTGAGCATGTGCCCAGGGGGGACACTGGCCTCCCTGAGGGCGATGTGCCGCGTGAGAACGGGCCGCGTGCATCTCCCATATTAACATCAACAAAATACACCAGGGTCTGAATACCTGTAAACAAAAAGATATGAGGCATATCAGATGGAGCAATATTGATATCCCTTTTTGCACACTGCAAACGGGTTTTGGTGATTATACTTGTAAACCAATACTCTTGCCGATATACCTATGATTTACATGAATCAAAAAATGGCCCAATGTCATCATAGAAGAAACTGTTAGTACTAAAAAAAGACAAAAATAAACATCAGTCACAACATTGAAAACGTTGTGCCAACAATTTGCAGTTTCAACATTAAGCATTCACCTTTTACCTGAAGGATTGACTTGACAAATAGCACGTTGAGGTGATACAACATTTTCATGGATAGTACAATACCGCATTTAATTTTACCTAAAGAAGGCAAGAATCATTGAATTGTAACTTAAGCTTACTACTAAAAATGAATGAAAAGTGTAAGACATGCACGAGTAATGAGTATATTACCTAGCCTATGGTGTTAGAACGTCCTTATATACTATATTCTTTGTATACGTGCCATCTACTATTGGTACCCTTTTCCCCCCCCCCCCCCCGCCCATTCTCCTTCTTATTAGCATTTTTCATTTGCTTCTTTTTAGCCTCTTCCTCCTCTGCCTCTGCGTTAGGCGGGAGGGCGAGGATCTTAATATTCATTCTGGTTGTGGCTCTAGACATAGCAACATACAACTGACCATGAGAGAACAAAAGGGCGGGCAGGTACACACCTACATTTGGTATAGTTTGGCCCTGCAACTTGTTGACCATCATGGCAAAGCTTAGCCTAATAGGGAACTGCTTCCTCTTAAATTGGAATGGGAATATCTCATCATCAGAGGAGCACAACAGTATTCGAGGAAGGAAAACCGTCTTTCTGGCATGCTGTCCCAGCACAATTTCAACATCGATCGAATTCCTTTGGAAGCATTGAACCACCAGCCTTGTACCATTGCACAGTCCATTCATAGGGTCGATATTCCTAAGCAATATGACCGAGCAGCCAATCTTGAGCTTTAGCAAATGTAGAGGTAGCTCAGTGGGAGTCAATGTGTTAAGGAACTCCAATGGATAATAGTTATGCGGATCATCAATCGTGGAGTTGAAACTATGGTACACCATCTCCCCACCCTAAAACATGCCGATCATCTTCATATTAATATTGTCCACCCAATCATTACGTGTGGATAGAATCTCTCAGGAGGTGATGTAGTCCTTGTTTGTCATGTTTGCATTGAGGTTTGGAAAGATACATTCAATCAACCTATCAAGATCTTTCTCAAAATCCCAGAGCACGGGACACATATATCATCAAGAACACATACGTCACCATCTCCGTTAACCTCCTCGTGCCACCACCAATGCACAGTAGATATTCCGCAAACCATGGGTCACTCCACGCCCTCATGTTGCACACGAGCTTAAGGTGGTGCATGGATTACTAAAGATACGACCTCCGTAGAGAAGCATCAACTATCTGAGCCTTGGATCCTTTCCATACATCAGGGAGGACCTGTCTAAAATCCCCACAAAAGACAATAGTCTTCCCACCGAACGACAGATCCTGCCGGCCCATTATATCACGTAGACTGTTGTCTAGGGCTTCCACAACTTGCCTCTTTGCCATAGATGCCTCATCCCAAATAATGAGAGACCCTTGCTACAGCAGCTTTGCAGTACCACTCTGTTTGGTGAAACTACAACAACCGCCATCCTCAAGAGTAAAGGGTACCTTGAAACGTGAGTGGGCTGTCCTCCCACTAGGCATTATAGATACTACGACACCAGATGTAGCTCTAGTCGTGGCAAGCTTGTTTTGACTATGAAGGGTTCCGAGAAGTGCCCTATACACAATGTCTTTCTTGTGCTGCCAGGTCCATCCACAAAGAACAAACCGCCTTGTTCGGTGTCGATTTTGGACATTATCTCTTCATAGGCAGCCCTCTGCACCTCATTTAGGGAATCAGATAGTCCCTTATCTTCCGAATTCTGGTCAATGCTTGCCTCCTCAAATATCTCATGAGGGATACTGCTAGCATCATCAATTTCTAGGAGACAGAATGACCTTATGTCCTTCCCCATAGATTGCAACATGTTCCTAATGTCAATTAAAATCATATGTCCACCAGACTCAAGTTTAGATTGTTGCACCTGTAGTCATCTTACATTGCGTCAAGGTGTTTTATCCACAACCCAAACACATCATTCGGCTCATAGAATACCAATATTGTCACGAATAACGTACACAATGAGGATGGCATGTGGAACAAACTATTTTCAGTAAGACACTCATCGAGTGTATTATCTTCTTCAATTAGGCCTCACTTCTCTGCAGCTTCATGGAACGAGAGTAGGAGCACATCATCAATAGTCCTCAGGTCCCTGTATGAAGTAGCCCCATCAACATGGTTCAGGAGAACCTGAAGAAAGTATCATTCCCCCTCAATCGGATGAGCCGATTCGAGTCTCCCGACCTGGTATACAGCGTTTTTCCTTGGTGTCCAAAATTTACCATTAGACTCCTAAGTATAATGCTCCGAAAAGTCATGGTACAAGATTCCTCGAGCTTTCTCATGAAGCCTGTTGTAGTCAAAGTACGCTGTCAGCATTGACTTGTCAGCACCTGGACGCTTGACAACCCATTCGATCTTATCCCATTTATGATATGTAACCATATGCACTGGTGGATGGTTCTTGCTCAAGTCAAAGCTGTATATCCTCCACATTGCTTCTGGAGGTGTCACCCACCGGGCCTCTCTGTACTGTGTGATCTCATCAACGTTCCCCTTGTCATCTTTTTTTTCCAACCTCCCTAACAGCCACATACGCTCTGTCATGGCCCTTGTATATGTACTTGGATAGGTATTTCATGGATTTAATGCTACTACATGCCTCAACATTGATGTGGAAATTGAAAGTACGCAGCAGGCATGTGTTGTATGGGATGACCCACTGATTATCCAGAATGTGACCTCGAATTATTTCCTTATGACCACCATCGCATCGCCGATAGATGAGGTACAAATCCTCACCTTGCCATGTTGAATCGCAGAATGGCCATGTGTAACGGTTCTTGCATGAAGTATGTCCCCTTGTTCATGGACATAATGGATTTAGCATCCCGCAGGGGCCATGCATCATATGCTTCGACACCATCTAGTAGAGGTTAGGGTACTTCTTCTTGTTTGGTAGCTCAGCAGAGATAAGCAGGTCATACTGCTCGGGACACGTGATCTTGTACTTGCTTTGCATTATTAGCAACAAGTGTGCATGTGGCAAGCCCTTCTTTTGGAACTCCATGACATATACACATGCACGGACCTTCCTAAGTATGTCATTTTCCATCAACATCCTCTTGAGCTCCTCCAACTTCACCTTGAACACTCGAGTTAAGGGATCTGGACGGTCCTGTGGACTTTGGCTGGGATAAAGCTCATTCTTGATCTCATCAGGATTGCACGTCATTGTGAGGAAGATATCCGGTTTACCAAACTTTCGCATCAGAGCCTCATATTACGTGGCCCTCCGATAAAACTCGGCGACAGCACAGTACGCCTACCAACCTCATCAGCATCTTCCACCCCCGTATGCTAGCTATCAACCAAACCTTGGTAGAGATCAGCCCTAAGAATGTCCTAATTGTTGCGGATGTAGTCTAGATGCAAGATTTCGATCTTCATGTAGGTGTCGACGGTAAACTATTGGAATAGACGCTTGCCGTATAGTATTGGATTAAAAATGCTAGGGAGCATCTGGAATTTGACACATTTATTCCCGGCAGACCCTATACACATAAAGATTGTTGAAGTTAGTACCATGATTGATGGCATGCGGAACATTTGTCTAAGGTTTGTAAGACACTATAAAGACATCTGAATTTACCAGCACCATCGTCACCACCACCCTCAGCACACGCCTTGCAGATTGCTCGAGCTTTATTGACTTCAGCCTCAGTCACACCAACTGTTGGAATGCAGTTGTGCCACCTGAGCTCACATCTTGGAAAGAATAGTGGGTATAAGAGAGCGTCGTAGTACCTATGATAGGACCGGATGCAATGGATTGACCTATCCTTCCCTTGGAGGACAACACTATTATCAAACTGGCCTCGACGCTCGCTTCCCTCAATCCAAACGGTAGCAAGCGAGTCGAAGAGCGTGTTATAAGTTGCTTATATCTAAACTTTGGATCTATAGAATCAATTTCCATCTCCTACCCCCATAAATTTAAGATAGGCTTATATCTAAACTTTGGAAAGTTGTGGAATACCACATTCCAAGACAAATATCATACTACATTAAGTAGATTCCAATTCCTTCAAAATGAAGGGATCCAAATGGGGCCTAGGTGCCAACAACCCGTATCACAGAGACAAAATGCTCAAACGAGGCACGAGGAGCCTGTCTAAGACCATATAAAGCATGGCAAAGATGGTAGACATATCCTGAAGGACCATCAACACCTAGGGTGGATGCATACAAATCATCATGAAGAAAAGCATTCTTAACATCCATCTGAGAGATACTCCATGAAGAAGTGCTAGCTACTGCAATCAAAGTTCGAACAGTAGTCGTATGAGCAACTGGAGCAAATGTCTCATCATAATCTCATCCCTGAGTCTGCAGACAAGACGAGCATTATATCTCTTGATCAAACCATCTAACTTGGTCTTAATTTTGAATACCCACTTAGATGTGATAGGCACAACATGGGATGGTAATAGAACAAGATCCCAAATTCTTGTACCATCAAAGGCAGCAAGCTCCTCAGACATAGCAAGCTGCCACTCTGGAATACTAGCTGCTTCATGATAAGTGAATGGCTCACCAACAACAGCATTCACACGAGGAAAACCATACTTGTCTTCAGGATGAATAGTACTATGATCTTGTAGATTATATTTTGGAGCAGCTTGTGTCTCATCAAAAACAATATGTGACTCATCAATATTATTATTATTAGAACCATCAACAGCAAGCACATCAGGACTGGCCGAGGTGGTAGAACTAGAAGGATGTTCGGTGGGGGGGGGGGTTTGGACGACGATTGAAAAAACATGTGATACGTTGTTTTGAAAAAGGATGTGGTGGAGGCGTAGGGTGGCGTATGTGAAGGTGATAGAGGAGGTGTAGGTGGCGCATGTGTAGGTGTGGAGGTGTAGTTGGCACATGTATAGGAGGTGTGATGGAAATAGAAGGACCAGGAATGGACGCGGAAGGTGAAGGGATATCATTAGTGGATGAAATAGGAGGAAGACATAGAAAAGATGTGGACTTTGTGGGTGAAGATGAGGGCTATGTAGAGAAGTTATAAAAGAAAGGACAATCCTCAACAAAGGTCACATCATGAGAGATATGTATGCGATGAGAAGATGGATCATAGCAGCGATAACCTTTATGCTCAGGACAATAACATAGAAAAACGCACTCAGCAAATTGCGCAGTCAACATAGTACGTTCACAAGGAGCAAGCAAAACATATCAAGTATATCAGTACATCCAAAAACTTGGAGATGGTCATAGCTAGAGGAGTACCAAAAAGTACCTCATTTGTCAGACAGCTTGGATGAGGGTTGTCTATTTATGAGATATACAATAGTAAAGATAACTTCACCCCAAAAAAGAAGGAACAAAAGATGAAATCAGAAGTGTATGAGCTATCTCTATAATATGACGATGTTTGCATTCAGCAACACCATTTTGAGCATGAGCTCCTGCACAAGAGAGCTAAGCAAGAGTACCCTCAGAGGACAAAAACTAGTGAAAAACATCAGGTAGATACTCACCACCAGAGTCAGAACGAAAAAAATCTAATAGGATTAGAAAACTATGTGTGAACCATGCGAACAAAAGACTGGTAAATGGAACACGATTGAGAATGATGTTTCATAAAATAAATCCAACTATAGTGAGAATGATCATCAATAAAAATGACATAATATTTGTGACCACCCTTTGTAGCAAAAGGTGCAGGACCCATACATATGAATGAATAAGATCAAAAGGTCTAGCAGAATGAGAAACTTTAGATGAATATGGGAGTTGTATTTGTTTTCCAAGCTTGCAACCCTTACAATGAAAACTAGACTCAAGAGGTGTATGACCTAAACATCCTTTATTTATTAGTGTAGACAACCGAGACCCACAAATATGACCAAGACAATGATGCCACTTGGTGAATGACGACGTGGATGATGAAGCAGCGGATGACACACGAGTAGATGATGAAGGAAGACGTAGGGTGTCAAGAACATAGAGACAAGAGGAACCTCTAGGGCGATGGCCAGTCCTAATCAGAGCCCCAAGTCGACGATCCTGAATAAAACAAGATGATTCATCAAATCCAACAAAACAATTGTGATAAGCTATTTGACCAACTGAAAGAAGACTCATGGACGACTAAGGTACAAAAGAGACATCAGGTATAGAAAAATTAGAAGTACAAAGAGAACCCTAAGGAGTGATAGAGCAAGATGTACCATTTGTTGTTTGAATAGAAGCATCATCAGCAACTAGCTTGCTAGCAACAAGCTGGGACCAGTTAGTGGTCACATGAAAAGAAGCCCCTGAATCAAGAACCTAAGAAGACTGAGGAGTAGTGATAGGTGAAGCAGCAGCGGCAACAGACACTGAGCCTCTAGGAGTAGACCAATACCACAACCTCTAGCCGCATGAGCAACACAACATGCATGAAAATCAGCCAATTTCTCTGGATGCCGAGAGAAACAATTCTCGGAACTATGATTGGGCTTGCCACAATCCTTACATGGTTCTAAATATGTACCTTTAGGTGGTGCATTGTACCTCTGAGAAGCTGTCAATACATTGTAAGGCACTGACATAGGAGGAGCAAACATAGACCAAAGACGAGTCCCTTCAGCAAGAAGATCAGACAAAGCACGAGCCATGGTCAAATTAGATGAATCATGAAGCAGCCATTTACGAATGGAGTCAAATTCTTCCCTGACTCCCATGACAAAATGATATATACAAAACTTATCAATAAATTGATGTGCTGGATAGTTATCCGTTGTACAGTCATCTATCATGGAAGTCAGAGAGCCCACAAGACGATCAATAGCAGAGTAATACTCACCAATAGTCATGTCATTCTGCTCAATTGCATGTGTTTGCTGCATGAGAGTATGCAAAAGGGCACCACTATCCTGAACATAGTATTCCTTCAAATGAGACCAAATAGCCTTGGTTGTTTTAAACTTCCTAAGACTCATAGTCATAGATTGCTTAACACTATTAACCATAGCAGCCATCACTTTAGCATCATTGATTTCCCAAATTTGGATGACATCAGAATTGCTAGGATTAGTCACAAGACTAGGAGGATCATCAGTTAAGTGAAAGTATAGATCATAACCCCTCAATACAGTCTCAACACAAAAGGCCCATTCTGGGTAATTTTGGCCATCTAGAGTGATATTGATGACAATAGCACTAATATGCGACATATTGGAAACTGCTACACTTGATAATAGAAGAAGGTAGCAGAGATCAGTTACCACAGGCTTGGTAGAAGAAGAGTAGCAACATGATGGTGCTGCAGTGGAAGGAGGCCACGACCCACTGATGAAGTCCACAACGAGCCGTGGCAGAATATCAGTAGTAGAAGGCTCATAGCAGAGCAGAAGTTCAACAGCTTCCTCTATTCTCCTTCAGGACGAGGTGCAAATGAGCGGCAATTGGCCGTGTGATGATGATGGAGGCCATGATGGCAACGTGATCCATGATGGGCGGATGTCGAGGACGAGCTGGCGGGCCAGAATCTCTATTGATGGTGGCCATGAATCCAGGATGAATCGACGGAATGCCAAGAGGAGCCGCAACGGGTGGCGGGAACAAGTCGCGATGGGCCAGCATAGATGGGCCACAATGGCAGTAGGAGACAGGCCGCGATGGGCAGTGGATGGGCACGCAACGGGTAGCGAAGATCGACATGCGGCAGTCGCGAAGGGTGATAGCCGCGGTGGTACCGCTATAGCGGCAAAAAAAGAAATCATAGGTGAGAATTAGACTAATTTCACACCCTAAACCATGCTCTGATTCCATGTTACTAACCTTGGAGATTTGAGAAGAGGAATCCATCTATCTGTGGAGATGACCATATCTTTATAGAGAGTCTCATGGGAATACAGAAAACTTTTATACATTAAACACTAACATCATGGATGCAAGTGATGAGGACATCACTGCTCGGATACACCCACATTGGCAACTTTTGATTCACAGGTGAAACAATTATTTATCATGATTGTAATTGATATATTTGATGAATTGATGATGCACCATGATGTGTGTTCGTTCTCATTATCAGAAACACATACGTAGATCAAAACGAGTATTAAACATACATGGAAGGAATGGAGAACCAAAGAATTTGATTGGGGGCCAAGCCAAAGTATTCCCAACATCCTCCACTAGGCCACCACGTCACTTTTGGCCCAAGGAAAGAAAGGGATCCAATCCAACACGCTTTGAAGCTGGATTCGGACTGCAGCGCTATACCAACTTGCGACGGCCGCCACAACCTCATCCGGACTCCGTTTTGAGCGTTCAAGTACTCCTTAGAATACTTATGAAGTCTAGTTTCATATGGATCTAGACTCATATCCATATTTGTTCTGAGACGGACGCAATGACCGAATGACTAGGTTTTCTGTCCAAAGGTGTTGCGTCGCCATATTTTGGCCCAATGGGCCGTGTATCAAATTGCGTCCATTAGGGACACGTCCTATGGTTGCAGCATGACCCCAACACCCCTTGGTCATCCTCCTAGGTATTAATAAGGATTAGAGCTGCCACCAACAGATTGGGTTTTGTTTTGTTGAAAGTTTAGCCATTGCTACTTCCTTGTAGACTCGTGTGTCGACTAGACCATCCGTTCTACTCGATTCAAAACCCTAACTTTGTGAGTTCAGATTGGTTTCTATCTCCATATTTGCAATTGAGTTGCTTGTTCTACTTGTTCTTGCTTGTTCTTCGATTGGTTGCAGGAATTACCCTAGTGGTTTAGTTGATCGTGCTCCACAAGATCACGGTGACCATTGGATATTGTGTATCGGTTGCTAAGGTGCAGCATCCTTGGATGGTTGTAGTTAGGCCATGAACGTCATCTCCATCCCCAAATTGAGTTATCCCCCTTTTCTCATCGAAAGATCGGGAAACAACCCTAGCGGGTTCATATCAGCAAGGCACATTGTGGATTTTGTAGAACTCCCTACTGGGGAAGGAGTCAAGATCTGCGATGTGTATACAAAGTGCAATCATCCGCTACTTTGGTGTGACATACCAAGATGTGGAGAAGTCAATCAATGGAGATCCTGGGGAAAAGAATGCCCTTAGATAGCTCAAGTCTATAGAATCCAAGCAAGCGACAAAACATCATAAGAAGAAGATCCAAAGGAATACGACCATGAAGAAGGACGGGAATTCTAAGCAAGCGGAGAAGAGTTAAGAAGAGTTCATCTGGCATCCTGAGGAGGATTGTGCTTGCAAAACCTATCTGCGCAATGTGAACATGATGTTCAAAGATTAAGACAGGCTTATCCATGCCTTCAGGAATATCCATGCCTTCAGGAAAGGACAAACTAAGGACTAGATGTTCGTATCAGCAACTGCCTCTATCTGTCTCTATTACCACTACTAGAAAAACAACCATTTGTCCACTTCCTTAGTACCGGTCACATTTTGACTCGGTACTAATGTTAGCATTAGTATCGGGTCCAAATTTAGGATCCCACGGAGGCCTTTTAGTACCGGGTAGTGTTACGACCGGTTACTAAAAGGTCTAGAATATTTAGTACTAGGTCATAACACCACCCTTTAGTACCGTGTGCTGTTATGACTCGGTACTAAAGGCCCTCCACGGGTTCCTTCAAAAGGAAAGCATATTTACCTCCATCATATATGCAGCGTAGGTGGGATGACAAGGAAGGCTCCCGCGAGATTTTAGGTCGTGAGTTCGAATCCCACAGACCGCGCACGACACGAGACTACCAATTGTACAACCGGTACTAGGAGGTTTGGAATCAGTACTAAAAGCGGAAACTGTACGTTTTAATCACAGAATGGTGCTTAATATAAATAGAATTTTTTGTAGTGGTATAAACATCTTACTTTTTTATAATAGCAAAGGTCGGTAATTTTTTTGAACTCATATATTCAACGGCTATGATGAGTAGATTATATACCGAATTGATGGCCAGATGTTCTCATATTTAAAGTACTTTGAAGACTTATATTTTTTAGAAAAAGTCCAAATTACTACCCTAAACTATGAGCATAGTTCAGATAACCCCTAAACTATCGAACCGTTTATTTTCTCTCTCCGGTTTTCAAAACCAGTACACAATACACCTTCTAGCACTAATTTTTGCTTACGTGGTAGCGATTTCATATCACGTGGGCTGATTAATGGATGCACGTCATAGGTTCTGCTGCTCGTCCGTTCCTCTTTCCTCCTCTCGCCCCCGTCGCCGCCCTCATGACCCGCGGCTCTAAGCCAGCCCCCCAGTAGTGCCGCAAAGCAGATAGCAGCGCGGTGACGTCCCTATGGAGCTCTCCTACGCGCACCTCCTCAAGCTCGCCGTGCGAGCGCAGGGTGGAGTGGTCGCACATCATAGTGACGCGGGCGGCGCCATGGCCAGCTCGCTCGAGCAACGTGAGCTCTCGGGGCAGGGCGACGTCACTGCCGGAGGAGCATCTTGCGGCGGAGGCAACCCAAATCGGTGTGCCAGGTAAGCGAATCGAGCGGTGATGGTTTGATTCCAGCGAAGGGGACCATGAATCGGCAGGCGGAGAGCAGCTCCGGACGGGCAGATCCTGCGTGGACGGCGGCGTCAAGGTTAGAGCAGCGTCCGATGTCGTCAAGTTCGGATCTCAAACTCCACACGAAGGAGCTGCAAGTGCAGGGAGCGGAGCAGCCAGACTGCCAGAGCTCAAGCTCCGGCCGGGACTGGTGACTACGGCAGGCAAAGATCGAGCTCTAGCGAGGATTGCTCCGGCTTCGTTCGGCTGCGAACCAAGGGCGCTACTTCGCGTTAGATAATGGGACTGCGATGGGAGCACGGGCCGGGGGCGGCGAGTCAAGGGTGACGGTGGGGTCGTGTGGAGTTGTCAATTGGTGTTTGAGTCTTCACTCTCAAACAAATAAAATTGGGTCGGAGTCACGTACAAGCAGTCTGAGCAGCATCCACTTCGCGACATGTAACGTGAGAAAATCATTGATACAAATCATTTCAAGCTTTGATACCCCATCATTCGATGCAAAGAAGAAGCAATGAAAATGAATTGGACGCGATTTAATGAAAAGCAAAATGCAGATAATGTAAGAAGAAGCAATGAGCGGAGCTCGGGCTCCAGCCAGGACTAGTGGCTGCGGCAGACGGCAAGCAGCAATGGTCGGGATTGCTCCGGCGGCTCCGTTTGGCTACGGGCCAAGGACGCTGCCTCCAATTGGAGAACAGGGCAGCGATGGGAGCTGGGGCCGGCCACAGGGGCAGCAGGCCAAGGGCGACGGGGCGGAAGGAGGAACGGAACGGAGTAGAAGATGAACTTTCAAGTGGCATTAAACTACTGCTACATAAACAAAACTAGTTTTGATTAGGGACAAAACGTGTATTATGCAGTGGTACGGTTTTGAAAATAGGAGGGGTTAAATAAACGGTTTGATAATTCAGGGGTTATCCAAACTTTGCTCATAGCTCACGCAGTAATTTGGACTTTTTCTTTCTTTTTTTTTTTGCTAACGTATCTCATGAGTATTAACATAGAGGCTCCTAAAGAAACATCCAATTAAGTAATCACTACCGGATACAGTAAGTTTGCCGAGTGCCCCAGGCACTCGGCGAAGGGCCAAATACACTCGGCAAAGTGTTTGCCGAGTGTAACACTCGGCGAACATTACACGGCAAAGTTTTTCTCGGCAAACAGGTTGTTTGCCGAGTGTCAACCATCGGGCACTCGGCAAAGCCTTTGCCGAGTGCCGCAATACACTCGGCAAAATATGACACTCGGTACAAAGGCGTTGACGGGCTGTCACGGCGACGGAAGCTTTGCCGAGTGTCTGACGGCCGACACTCGGCGAAGTCTAAATCTTTGCCGAGTGTTTTCTTAATTACACTCGGCGAAGTTTCCATATTTGCCGAGTGTATTTAAGAAAACACTCGGCAAAGATGCCCGGCCCGCCATTTTTTATGCCCCCTTTGCCGTGTGTTTCCCTAAATACACTCGGCGAAGTTTCCATCTTTGCCGAGTGTATTTAATAAAACACTCGGCAAAGATGCCCGGCCCGCCATTTTTTATGCCCCCTTTGCCGAGTGTTTTCTTGAAAACACTCGGCAAATGGCCTGTGTTTGCCGAGTGCCTACCCAATGGCACTCGGCAAACAAGCAATTTCGCCAAATTTTTTGACCCCTTTGCCGAGTGTTTGAAGAATACACTCGGCAAACCCGTCTACTACTACCAGAAATGGCCTCTTTGCCGAGTGCTAACACTCGGCAAAGTGTCCTAATTCCTGCTACAAAATAGAAATGTTAGGTATAAAGGACCCCTCTCAAAAAACAACCACAGATACACAGGCATATTAATGGCAGCACAAGCATATAAATTGCACCACAGGATTCACAAGCACACAAATAGCATTCATAAGTTCTCGTCTAAATAAGTAATTCACAAGTTTTGCATCACAAACACAGAAATGACAAGTCACTGAGGAGGATGAGGAGGACGTGCAGGTGTCCAGTGCCCCCAGGAAGATTCTGCATTGGACGCCGCCGATTGATTCTGCACAAATGTAGGTAAAGAGATTTCATAGTCTAAACAAGTAATTCTAGTGGAAGTAAGTCTAGATTGATTGTAAGGTTGAGATTGACTCACAGGAGTAGCTGCAGGAGGTGGTGGAGGTGGCGGGAAGAGGTTCGGTGGCATAGGTGGTGGAGTTTGACCTAAACTGTGGAACACACTTTGCATGTATTGGAACATCTGCTCCGTCCTCTGCCTTTCAAGCTGCCGATCCGCCTCGATCCTCGCCTCTAGTTCCTCTCGGCGCTTCCGTTCTACCTCCACCTGGGCCTACAATATTTCATCCCAACCACTTATTGTCAAGCAAAAGGTAAGTACAAAATGAATGAAAAATTAAAGAAACACAACTAACCTGCAGAGCCTGCATCTGTAGCTGTGCAGCGGTAGGCCGTGGCCGTATCGCGGGGCTCGAGTCCGTGCTCCTTGCTCGGATCTGGGAGAGAGTGGGAGTACTGGCAGTGTCGATCACGCTATCTCCAATCCAATACCTGCCATGCTTCTTCCCTCCTCCTACCCTCATCACTATTTCAGGATCGATATCCTGAGAGCTCGGATCGAACTCTGGCCCGTGAACCTCCCTCGCCATGGCTGTGTACTCGGTGACGCGGCTGTGGATGCTGGGATGGCTGTACGCCTCGGGCGGGTCCTCCGGGTTGAAGTCGATGTCTGCCGTGGCCTTGCCCTTTTTGGACATAACCCATGCCTTGAACCGGGAGCACTCCTGACCATCATGTGATGAAGTCTGCGGAAAAAATGTAAAATGATTACAAAATATGCAGTATTATGTCTGAGAAAACAGAAATGAATTCACGTACCCATTTTTCCTTGTACTCATCAAGGCTCAGACTGCCTTGATGGTGTGATGCATATGGCATCTGCAGACGCCGCTCCCGGCAGGCATTGTGGTTCTCCAACCACCCAGGCTGCAACCACACGTCCACCATTTTTTCCCAGCACCGGGTAAAGGATCGGCACCACCACGGAGGCACCTATATGAAGTGTATGACATATAAATAACGGAATTAAGCGTAATTAATCTCTCAAATAGTAAATATAGTCTTTATGTACGTACCGCCATGAATTCTTCCTTGGTCAGGTTCATTGTCCTGGCCTCTTCTTTTTTGATCCTCATCCTTTTGTATTCAGCATAAAAGTCGATGATGGCCTGAACGCGCGCCTCGTAGTGCATGTCCTTAACAAGCTTCTTAGCGGCTTGTTCAATCACGGAGGCCGCCCTAGCCTCGAAGCCCTCCTGACATCTATAAAAGTCCTGCGTATAGACGGCAAGCATACAATTATTATATCAAGAATGTATTAAGCAATGTAGTGCTGCGAAGACTTACCCACAGCTCGGCCTTCACCCGCTCCGCCTTATTCGCAAACTGCCTGTGGTCACGATCACCGACGTCGGCGGCAGCGATGTAGTGGTCCCACGTGTAGGCCGGCTCCTCCTGTCCGGCGAAGACCACTAGACCGGGGAAGTGTAGCCTACACAAAAGACCGACGATGCCGTTGACCTTGCGGTTGTGGGCACCCCCACTGAGCTTAGTCCAACTCCTGCACAAGTGATTAATATGTGAGTTTGAACATATCAAAAGTACAGAGAATATGTGAAGAAACTTACTTTGCCCCAGCGGGTTGAATCAGGGGGCGTAAATGATCAGGGATGGGTCGCCTCGGGAGGGACGAGGGACCTCGCAACCAAATCTTGGACTGCTCCTCCCCTCCCTCCTCCCCTGCCTCCTCCCCCTCCTCCCTCTGCTGCTCCTGCTCCTCCTGTACCTCCGCCTCGTCACTAGAGGCGTGCGCGGAGGGTACCTCCTCCTCCTCCTCCTCCGACGACGACGAAGGCACAGGCGATGGGGCCCTCACCCCTTTACCCTTTCCTCGACCCCTGCCCCGACCCCTGCCTCTAGCCAAGACCTGTGCCCCCACCGCTTCCTCCACGGGTGCGTCACCCCTGCCTCCACCCCTCCCTCGACGCCTTCCTCGACCTCTCGATGCGTCTGACCGTGTACCTGACCCGGAAGCTGCAGCTTTTAATTTTTCGTAAAGCGCAGCAATCTTCCTCGTACCGCCCACCATTGTTCAATCACCTGCATTTGCCAAGAGTAAACCAATCAGCACATATATAAATAAAACATAATATCAAAAATAACATGGTATGACAAATAATAAATAAATTGCCACGATCCATACATGTCTTAGAAATAATCGTCATGATCGGGATTAGCTGGATCATAAGTCTCATCGTCACTGTCACGCGTGTCAAACAAATCATTCTCGTGCTCCGAAGTTTCAGCGTCATCATCAATGTCCTGTCCTAACTGTAACCGCTGAAGTAATTCTAACTCCTTCATATTATGAACCTCCTCTCCAGCGTCATCGTCAACAACCCTTTCATTGTCTACTTCCATTGCGAAAGCGTCGGTTAAATCAATCTCAAAAATCCCTTCGAGCCCATCTTCTTGGAAAAAATCTCCGTCATATGTGTTGGGGTTAATGTTATAATCTTCATTATTTGGTACAGGTAGTTTACCGTGTGGCGATACCTTGTACACAACATCCCAACCCTTCAGACGATCGTCAGTTTGGCACGGGTATGACAAATAATAAACTTGCGTGGCCTGTTGAGCCACAATATAGACATCGTCTCCTTGCAAGACGGATGATTGCCGAATTTCGACTAACCCAAGATTAGGTGCCCGTTTCACGACTGATGGATCAAACCAATGGCATTTGAATATGACTGGATTAATAACTTTGCAACCATGAAAAGTTAGTTCGTATATTTCTTCAATTCTTCCGTAGTACTCGACACCATCAGAGCCTAGCGTGAATACTCCGGTATTTGTCGTTCTTCGATTGGGCCGACTCTGCTCATGGCTTGTTGTGTGAAAACGATAACCATTTACGTCATAACCGGTAAAAGATCTGACCCTGTAGGCACAGCCATCGGCAACCTGTCTAACCTCAACATTTATAGACGAATCGGTTTGAGCCTGCAAGTTGAAGTAGGGTGGTTCGTTATATTATTCGCATGTACGGCAAACTTGGAACGTGGTAATCATGAACGAGCGAAATTGGATTGTACCTTATATTTGAACCAAGAAATAAAATCGGGCATTCCATTACCCGCACCCTTTTGAAGAAGGGTCTCGGCTTCGTGCGGGGTAGGTTCCCTTGAATTACGCCAAAATTTACGATGAAATTCCCTGTACCAACGAGAAACATGAGAGTTGATCGCAGAATAGTGATTAATTGAGAACAAACTAGTTTGTTGACAACTTACAGTATGTACGGCTCCATGTACACACTCATATTATTCCCTGGGTGTTCTGGAATTATCAACGATAAAAATATGTTTTGTCGCTGAAAGATGACACCAGGGGGGAGATTCAAGGGGATAACAAACATAGGCCAACATGTGTACGGGGCAGCCGCCATTCCATACGGATTGAACCCATCTGTTGCGAGCGCAACACGTACATTACGAGCCTCTCGAGCTTTCTCATCATAAATGGCATCAAACTTTGTCCAGGCTTCACCATCGGATGGATGTACCAGCTTGTCAGCATTGTATCGACGTCCGTTTTTATGCCATGTCATTTGTTTCGCGGATTCTTCACACATGTACAGCCGTTGGATCCTCGGTATGAAGGGAAGGTACCGTAGAATCTTCACAGGGATTGCAAGCTGCTTCTTCTGACCGTCACCAGAGTCTACCTCCAGGAATCTAGATGATTCGCACTTCACACAGTACTTGGCTTCCGCATATTCTTTCCTAAATAAGATGCATCCCTTCGGGCAAGCATGTATCTGCTCGTATGGCATCTTAAGTGCACGAAGAAGTTTTTGTGCCTCATACATAGACTTTGGTAAGATATGACCCTCCGGGAGCAGGCTCCCAAAAACTGTCAACATAATATCGAAGGCGTCTCGACTCAAACTAAACTGGGACTTCACGGCCATTAGACGTGCAATGGCATCCAGTTGAGAGACCTTGGTATGCCCGTGAAGGGGTTGTTGTGCCGCAGACAACATGTCGTAATACGCCTTTGCGGTAGCCTCGGGCTCCTCCTCCCTATGAGCTTTATGATAGTCATCTAACATGTCTCCCACCCCGGCGTCATCATCGTATTGCTCGATACGTTGTCTGATGACCTCGTCCCTCCCACAATCGACCTCACCATGGTAGATCCATATGGTATAGTCTGACGTAAATCCGTGCCTAACAAGATGTTTACCCATTCCTAACTTGGTTTGCCGACGCATGTTTCCACATTTGCTACACGGACACCAAGTTTCTCTTCCTCCTTTGATCCTTGCAAATGCCCGTTCCAAGAAAGCATCGGTCTTGTTTATCCATTCATCAGTCAACGAATTCTGGCTAGATCGGCCCGTGTACATCCACTGACGATCCTCCATCCTCTACCATACCAGCAAATAATATAAACACTCAAGTTGCATCTACACGTTCCTATATTGTCTATTAGGTAAAGATAGGTCCTAATCCCACACGAGGATGTGTAGGTGGAAATTGGTTCCATGGGCTACTCTGACCCGAGATAGAA
>NC_028456.1:15508634-15509803 GCF_000263155.2 Setaria italica
GGGAGGTGCTGTCGCAAACATAACTCGGATAGGAGTAGACTATGGAAACTAAACCCACCTACACATCCTCGTGCTGTCCAAAGTAACGTGGACAATTCGAAACAGATACGGTTATAAATATGCAAAAATCTGCATATTTCCAAACGTATCTCTTTCGAACGGGAGACGCCTAACTAGGTTACGTGATATACGACCATCATACGGAAATAGATGTTTAGGATGACTCACCTTGCTATCGTACAAAGTGACGACTCGAGGACGGTAACGTAGCCTCTCCTGCAAAAAAAACATACAATTGTCAACTAAAAATTTCGGCAGCACCTCCCCTACACGTGGAGGTTTCCATAACCTGCATCAAATAAACGGCACGATGGCCGACAACCACATGTACGGAGCAAGGAATGGCACGATGGCTCACTTCCACAAACATTCTTATAGCTTAAATTCCAAAGCCAACCATCATTTTCTAATTTCAATAACTAAAGTCCCACAATTTCCTAATTTCAACAACGAAAGCCCTACAATTCCCTAATTTCAACAAGTAAAGCTCTCTACAATTTCCTAATTTCAACAACTAAAGCCCTACAATTTCTAATTTCTAATATCTTATTTCTAATTTTAATCTACTATCTAAGTCAGATTTCCTAAATTCAAAAAAAAAATACCTACGGGGACAGGGGGCGCCGGGGCCGGAACGGGGGCGGCCGGTGGGCCGCGGCCGTCGGGCAGGGGGCGGCCGTCGGGCAGGGGGCGGCCGGTGGGCCGCGGCCGTCGGGCAGGGGGCGGAACGGGGCCGGAACGGGGGCGGCCGGTGGGCCGCGGCCGTCGGGCAGGGGGCGGCCGGTCGGCCGCGGCCGTCGGGCAGGGGAGCCGGCGCCGGGCGCGCCGGTGGCGGGGAGCCGGGGCCGGGGCGAGGCGGCCGGCGGACCGTCGGGCGGCGCCGGTGGTGGGGAGGCCGACGCCGGGGCCGGGGCGTCGGGGTCGGGCGGCACGCGGGGGAGACAGGCGGCCGGCGGGCGTGGCGTGGGCGGCGGGCGGTGCGGGGCGGTGGCGGTGGGCGGTGGCGGCCGGCGGTGGCGGTGGCGGGCGGCGCCGGCGACGCGGGAGTCTTGGTCGGGCGCGGGGGCCGGCGGACGGGGCTAGAGGCGCGCGGAAATGAATCGACGAGA
>NC_028456.1:15509903-15525401 GCF_000263155.2 Setaria italica
GTTGGATAAAGAAAACCCGACATTACCCTTTCCCCGAGTTCCCCTGGATCCCGGGCACTCGGCAAAGAACTAGTGTTTGCCCGAGTGCCTAGATCCAGGGCACTCGGCAAAGTTAATTCCGGTTTTTTTATCAACCGAGGTCGAAGAAAGTGGGCCCGTGCAACTTGTTTGCCGAGTGCATATAGAAAACACTCGGCAAAATACAAGCCTTTGCCGAGTGCCAGATCGCGGGCACTCGGCAAAGCACTAGTGTTTGCCGAGTGCCTAGATCCAGGGCACTCGGCAAACTTAATTCGGGGTTTTTTTTATCAACCGAGGACGAAGAAAGTGGGCCCGTGCAACTTGTTTGCCGAGTGCACATAGAAAACACTCGGCAAAATACAATGTTTGCCGAGTGTTTTATGGTTACACTCGGCAAACGTAACATGAAATAACGTATTTTAGTGGCCTTTTTCACATATACTTGTTCAAAATCGTGTCAAAATCACTAACAAATTGTTAAATTAGTTTTCTACCGAAAATATTCCATTATTTCATGCAGTTATAGCTCAAATTCCATTTATATCTAATAAAAATCTATAATTGCATTTAATCAATAAAAAATATCAAATGCATCCGAAAAATTTCCAAAATTTGACATGAACCAACATGTGTTGTATGTTGCCTGTACAAAAAGATTTGAAGGCACTCCTTAATTCATGTGTCACTTGAACACCAAATCTTATTGGCTCCTTTCTAACTTCTATGAATCCCTCCAGGAGATTAGTCGGTTTCTAAGCATGATAGGTCAGAAATTGGGCGAAACGTTCTCAATTTTTTACCACAGCCTACACACATAATATAATGACATCTTGACAAATCTTGTGATTTTCAGATTTCGTTTGGTTTTTTTACAATTTAACAACCATTGAACCAAAGGTTCGTGGTCGTGTTTTTTAAAAACAATGTTCAAAATTTCTTTTCATTTTCTGGTTGAGACCTCAATTTGGTCTCCATAATATGAATATGATTTTTTCACTGATTTCAATCCATTATTTCAAGTACGTGTAGTTAAAATTTGACTTCAATCAAAAAATTCCTATTAATGCAAACAAAGCATCAAAAATCCCAAACAGACCCGAAAATATACCAAATTTTAATATGTATAACCAAATGTCCTACGTGGGGAGTAGAAAAAGTGTGGAAGGTGTTGGAAGGAATTTTTTTTTTGTTTGCCGAGTGCCTCAAGGATGGCACTCGGCAAAGTGTTTCGTTTGCCGAGTGTCCGGCTGAGACACTCGGCGAACGTTTGCGTGTGCCGAGTGTATGCGCCTGGCACTCGGCGAAGCGGACTTTGCCGAGTGTCACACGTCTAACACTCGGCAAAGGTGTAACGGCCGTCCCACGCTGTTAGTGCACGACGCACGTGCGCCGCACGCGATACCGATTTGCCGAGTGTGTCTCTTTGCCGAGTGTCGTGGAGTTGTTTGCCGAGTGCCTGATTTTTGGCACTCGGCAAACCTCCTTGTTGCCGAGTGTTTTATGTTCGCCGAGTGTCCCGTTGTGTACACTCGGCAAAAAGGCTGTTTGCAGAGTGCTCGAGAAAATGCACTCGGCAAAATTTTTACACTCGGCGAATTTACTGTTTCCGGTAGTGAATAGTAGGATTTTCTCATTGAGTTTTTAATTTATGCACTAAATGACTTGGATTTCCAATAATAAGAGATCAAATGAAGAGATGCGGTAAAGAAATTACTTATTGTATTATGTAATACTTTACTGTTTTGAGTTGTTACACTCTACATTAGAACCTAAATACTTCAGAAAAAAATAAAATTAGCAACAACTTCGAAAGTATTAGGAACTACTATACATTGAAGCCACATTAGAGCTTTCCGTTATAGCTGCAAGTAGTCTTGGCATCGGAGGCATATCAAGCTCCTGAAGACCCTCTAGAACTCGAACAACTTCACCCATTGTTGGCCGATCAGACTCATTATCCTGGATGCACCAGCATGCTACTTTGCAAACTCTTTCTGCCTCATCCAAGCTGAAGTCACCATGTAATTCTGGATCCACCAAGCTCTGCACATCTCCCTCGTGAAGCTTGCTGATGGCTTGCACAGGGAAATAGGCAACACAGCAGCTGCTGCTAGTGTGAACTACAGATGCATTCCTTCTTCCTGATATGATTTCCATCAGTACCATGCCAAAGCTATAAACATCAACTTTTGATGTAATAGCAATCCCGCTAAGCCACTCTGGGGCAAGATACCCCATAGTTCCTCTGAATGTAGTTAGGACCCGGCTAAAATCCCTTCCTACAACCGAAGCCAACCCGAAGTCTGCAATTTTAGGGACAAATGATTCATTGAGAAGCACATTTTCTGGTTTGATATCACAGTGTATGATGCATTCGCGGCAGCTCTGATGAAGGTACGATAATCCTCTAGCAACTCCAATGGCTATCTGATATCTGGTGCTCCAGTCAAGGACTGCAGCTTTGCTCTGG
The DNA here is from genome assembly GCF_000263155.2 of Setaria italica. Lineage (NCBI taxonomy): Eukaryota > Viridiplantae > Streptophyta > Magnoliopsida > Poales > Poaceae > Setaria > Setaria italica. The sequence goes on from NC_028456.1 coordinate 15,512,395, forward strand.
AACAGATGGGAATCAAGAGAACCATTGCACATGTGCTCATACACAAGTAGCCTCTTATCACCTTGGCAGCAGAAACCAATCAACTTGACCAAGTTGATGTGTTGGATCAGTCCAAGTGCGCCCACCTCTGCCCTGAATTGCTTCTCCCCCTGACGAGCACCGTCAAGCCTTTTTACGGCTACAGCAGTAAGGTCACCTAGTACTCCCTTAAACACAGAGCCAAAACCTCCTGCTCCCAGCTTCTCTGAGAAATTTTTTGTAGCGCGGCCTAAATCGGCGTATCTAAAGGCAACAACTCCAACTCTACCTTCACCGGTGACATGTGACGATGACGCACCGCACCAATTCAATCTGTTCCTTGAAATCACTAGGAGCATCATGAGCATTATCAGCCCAAAACCGATAACGCTTGCAGCAATAACAACTCCAGCTACCGGTCGTCTTCTTGTACCTCTCGGAAAATCTCCGGCGGCAAGGCGAATGTACAGAGTATCCTGAGAGCTGATCTCGATGCCATCATTCTTGTTCACACTGAACAACTCCCCATGCCAGACAGAGCACTTGCTGCCCTGAAAGGAGTAAGCAGTGCAGGAGCAGTTGCTGCGGCATGCCCATTCGCATTCGCTCCGAGTCGCAGCCACAGCATCCTTGGGGCCATAGGGCAATGTGACACTTGCTATGGGGTGGAACACGTCTGTCGAAGCTGAATCACTCCTGTTGGCATTGCAATCCAATGGAGTGTTCCTGGAACACCCTCCTGTCCGGTCACCGAGCTCCCAATCCCCAGGCGACGCCAGGGAGAAGCTCTCCATGCACTCGCAGGGCGATGGGGAGCTGCCGGTGCAGACGGTGAACGGCCCACACGTGGCGTAAGGGCGGCACGGATCCACGGGCTGGACGTAGATGCTGTGCCATGACTGCTCCGCCTGCGACCACACGTTGAGCTTGGTCTGGCCAGACGTGTCGAGGGAGAGGAAGGTGGCAGACGACTCGTCCGGAGAGGTGTACATGTAGTACTCCTCCTCGTCGTTGTCGACGTACTCCGGCACGACCAGCCCGCTGGTCTGTGGGTTCATGCTCAGCAGCGCCTTCAGCGCCGGGATCTGCATCGGCGAGTTGTCTGGCGACCACGACCAGTACACCTTGGAGGGGTAGACCCGACGGCTGACCATCACCCTCCTGGTGCCGTTGGTCTCCAGCCCCACGCTGAAGGAGCCGAGCCCCGGGTCGGTCCGGCTCTTCCACGAGATGCCGACGCGGTTCAGGCCGGTGACCTTGTTCCAACCGATCTTCGCGCCGGGGAGTGCGACGTCGGTCGGGTCGTCGAAGCTCTGCCACAGCACGGCACTGGACGACGGGTCTTGGACGACGAGGTTTCCAGTGGCCAAGAGGATGGCAATGGTGGTTGCGTTGCTGGTTCTGTTGTTATTGGTGATGTGGGTGGACCAGATGAAGGGTTGGGTTGAGTGGTTGGAGACGACAGCAAGGTTGCCATCGCCGGAGATTTGGAGCTTTGTTGCTCTAAGGTCGGGGTCGGCGATCGGCATCTCCCGGTTGGCGACCCAGACGGGAGTGAGGAGAGGGATCTTGTTGAACCATACGGCGAGGTACCAGCCGGGAGAGGTGGACGACTTACTGTTGTTGCCGGCGTCGGGCTGGAAGAAGCCGAGCGCGAACTTGCCGTTGCTGGAGACGAGCTTTTCGCCGGCGGTGAGCACCTGGCCTGGCGCGAGAGTGTCATCTTTTGCGGCGGTGCTGGGAGGAATAATTGTGTGCAGGGAGAAAAGGAGGAGGCCGAGGAACAAAGGGAGGGTAGGCATGGCTGGTATGGGCGTACTGTGCTTGCCCTCTGCCTCTGCTCTGCTATTCCAAGAAGGAAGCCTAGAAGAGCAGAGGAGATAGGTTTGAGGAAAAACACACAAGGGAACCAAGACAACTGGCGACGACGCGACGCCGCTGCATGCGTGCAGGTCAAGTTCATATAGATGTTGATCAAAACAACTACAGCACTGTACTTGGCGGGGACTTGGATCACGTACTTTGGTCAACAATTCTCTAGTGGAACATTCCCTTGGAGAAAACGAGTAAAGTTTTTTCAGCGTCCCATGGTAGCTACACCTTGTTTGGCTTCATTTGTTGAACTTGAGAAAATTGTATAAACTGTTTACGTGTATAGCATATTGACATAAGTTTAAACACAAACTTTGTCTAAAACTATGATAATTAGTATATATGCTCCAACAAAAAGAGATAAATAAACTAGAAAGAACACATATTTGTCTTCATTGTAGAGCGCAACATCATCATATTTTTACACAAAATTTTGTGTGGAAACTTATTTGAGCATGCTATGTGTGTATGCATTTTTTTTTTGCAATGTTCTCATGTGCAAAAAAAGAAAAACAAAGTCCAAATAGGGGTGCCTAACATGGCAAAAAAATTGAACCACTTGTTGCAGGTTGCAGGGACCATCACCTCCGATTCATTGTCCCAGGGACCATCACCTCTGAACCGTCTCATTGTCCCATTCTGTACGCGGCAAGTTGAGGAAGACGACTAAGACCATGTCGACAAGCAATAGTGTATATAGCGCATTTTAAACGTTAACTTCTAGAGGTGATTGCACATCCGATTCGAACTGCTGACCGGTGGCGATTGCCTTATTTGTCGAGGAAGGTTAATCATTTAAAATATTTTCATTTCGTTTATTCCCTGTGTTGCTAAGATCTTATCCAAGATCCTTTCTGCATTCCTAAAAGACGAGGATGTGTATGTTTTCCCAGTTTTTGTGTCCTTTTTTCTTGGGACTAGTTTTTGGGTCCTTTTGTAAATCCGGTATTGTGCCTTTTCTATATCCCTCAGAAATTCAGATGCTTGCAATCACGAGCAGAAGTGATTTTCCGATTAATTCCATAACTAATTGGTATAGCATATTTACCATTGATAATATCAGCATGGAAATAAAGATGAGCATTAGTAATGCATGTGGATCGACTTGTTATCATGTTGCTGAATGCTGATTGATTCGAGACAGCACTGGCCGGTACTGCCAACCACTTGGCCACTTGTACGTAATGGATGCATGCACTGCAAGAGCATCTTGGTACCAATCTGCCTTGGAAGATTACTTTAATCTGGTCAACCATTACAAGTGAAACCATTCGGGAACTCAAACAAAAGCAACTGAACCACATGTTTCAGGGACCACCGATCGATCATCTCATTCAAGTGCAAACGCATCTCATCATCATCAAATCTTCCCAATTTTGTCATTTAATAGCTACATGCGTGGTTACAAGATGGGTTTAGCGAACAAGCAGCGGAAGTAACAAGGGGTAGAAGTAGAATATGTTGAGCATTTTGACCAAAAGAAAAGGAAACAGTTTGTGCTACATGCTGTGAACTAATCTCTGCCACTGATTATAAGTAGCCATTGCAAGCATGATGCCGTGACAAGTCAGACTCTTTTTCTGTCTCTTTTTACGTTACCTGCCATGCTCAAAAGTTCCTTCACAAACTGCAAGCATTGCTAAATAGCACTAAATTTTCCAAAGAGCTTCACTCAGCATAAACCACCGAGAAAGAAGCGGATGATTTCTTAAACAAATATATGTTGCTTGAACACGTATTGAGGATCGCAGTGGATCTGTTAGCGACTCTGTAACAACCTTCTAACAACTTTGGTAATTAGCGCCTTGTTTGAAACTGATCAGAAAAGGGTCAAAATCTCTAAATACAAATCTGTGCTGAAATGTGCAAAACAGGAAACGTCTCAACTTTGGAGCCCTTTATTTCAAAATTTCCAATATAAACTCGAGCTAAACTCTATACAAAACTTTTAGAGATACAGGCCATTAACAACTTTGATTATTAGGGTTAGGCCAAAATCTGCACAAAAGGTTTTCAAAAACGAGGTCAAACACAGCCAGTTTGATCAACATGAGCAGCTCGGCTGAAATGTTTCAAAGTCTGAAAGGTTCAGTTTTTGATGAACTTTGACGCGATTTATCTCTAAATCCGTTTGAAATCTGGGAAAAAACCCTTTGTAAGGTTGGAACTCCGTTGTTAGGCCTACAAGTTTTGTAAAGGGAGTTTGTGGCGTGCAGTTCAAAAATCCCAAGTAAATTTGCCCCAAAGCAGGCTTTTTCCCTGCCCTTTTGCTCTGCCCGCGACGTAACTCAACGCCAGAGAGCGCCATCACGTTCGCCCCGAGCGCTGCCTGCCCCGTGGCACGCCATCACCGGTGGCCTGCCGGCGCTCTATCCCTAGTGGGGAAGTGACAGGATGATGCACCCCACTCCCCAATCCTACGACGCACCAATCTCCTTCCACCTGACACGATTTCCCTCGCCTTCTTGCTCACGACGCCGCACATGGCCGCTCGCTCCCCAGCGCGCCACGCTCCGCCGCCTCACTGGCTAAGCCGCCTTCCCCCAACCCGTGCCCTGACAACGACGCGATGACGCCCGGTCTCACCAACCCGCTTCCCTAGCAACCCCCGCTCTAGCACGCCGCGAATCGCCCCGAGCCAATGGCCACGAGATTTCGCCCTGCGCACCCTTGCGCCAATGGCGCCACCGCCCAGTCTCCTAGCGCCACGGGCCCCAACCCCTCCCTCCGGCCCCCTCTGTCAACGCCAGGAGCTCCGCCTCGATCACCCTCTCCTCCCCGGCTCAATTTAAGCAACAAATGCGCCGCCGGTGCCCCTTCCTCCCCACGCCAAGCACCTCCGCTTCCCTGCTTCCGAGCGCCGCTGCCAAGCTCCCGTGGAGCCCCCTGCTCCGCCTAGCCAAGCTCCTCACTACCGCTCGTTCCAGCACCGCCACCACCTTGGGAACCTCCAACGCCCGCTTGTTGGACTCCCGGAGCCCCGACGATGCCGGAACGGCCGCCGGAACTCTGCCGCCGAGCCACTCCCCGTCCCCAAGCCGTTCCGCCTCTGCCGAGCCCCCTCCGACGCCCCAACCACCGCCCATCGCTTCCTGGTGAGCTCTCGCGCCTCCCCTGCCTGTTGTTGCCCTTGATTAGCCCCGGGACTTGCCGGATTTGAGCCTGCCAGCCGCCATGCCGCCATAAGGACCTCCCTAAGAGGAAATAGATCTTTCAGGGACCCGGCCGTAAAACACAAGGACCTATCGGTGAAACCTTAAAACTTATAAGGGGTCACGTGCAAAAGTGTTTCGGTATATTTGATTTATTTAGGCAGAAATATAGGTTAACTTTGAAAATGCACCAAAATTTGTAGAAAAATAAGAAAATGAAAACTCAATTTTGTTGGACTCGGCAGTGTCTAGTTTGATATAAAAATAATCTTGCACATGTTACTGTAGAAATGCTTGGCTTGTGATTTATTTCTTGTATAGCTCATTTAAATCATAACAAATCAACAAAAAATGCTAAAAAGATAAATCCAACTCCCAGGTGTATGTTTCAGAGTGTAGAAACTTAGAAAAATGGTTAGGATCCTAGCATAGACATTTAAGTCACTGTTTTAGTTTATTAATGGAAATCTAGGGATAGATTTTTCTTTTTGCATAAGATTTAATCCAGATATGAGAAAAATGTGAAACATCTTTGAATAAGTCAGTAATGAAGTGTAGTTCATAGGGAAAATATGAAACCTTGACTAAAACTTGATGAAACCCACTTTTGTTTTTAGAGAAATATAAATAGGAGTAATATATGGAAAATAGATGTCCTTCACTAAAAATTATGAAAAATTCACCAAAGACTTTGTTTCACCCATATAGCTCGATGTTAAAATTCATATCTAGATTCATTATAGTTTGTGAGTTAAAAATAGTTAAGTGCATTTTACCTTAGGGTAAGGAAAGACTTTTAATTATTTTTGTGCAGCTCTAATGGATCCCAAATATTTATAGTAGCGTAGTAGTAACAAGAGTAGGTTGCTGGTAAAGTTCCACCTTCTTTTATTGTTGTTTGGTTAGTCAAACTAAATTTGGAAGATGAACTGGTTTATACACGATAAAGAAATCTTTGAATAAGAAAAAGAATGAATAGGGTATATTGGAAGAGGTAAAACAAATATTAGAAATAGGATAACTTTTCGATCTAAAGTTTGATGAACTTAGGTTATATATGAACACAATCACCATCAAAATAAGCCGAGACGTTTAAATCATGAAACACTTATGCTATGAGAAAGTTGTATTAACTGTCGATCTAAGTTGCTTACTAATGTAACGAAGTTTACTTTACAATAATATATGAAATTCCATTCAGACCCATGAGCTTGCATCTTGAATCTTTTGCATTGCACATCATGTAGAACTGAACGTCGCCGACGGTACGTACGAGCTCCACCCTGCGCAGGACGAGGAACAAGCCGCTGATCTACATCACATGGGAGTTGAGCCCGTGCAGGAGCAAGAGCAAGCCGAAGACCCACTGACTTTTTCTGAACCTGAAGGTAAGCCCCGAAGCATGAATTCCTATCTTTAAATACTTGCAATACAGTTGATTGCTTTGATTATGCATTTACGTTCTAGGAGTTGATTGAAACCGTAGATGCATGAACTTAAGTACCCTTGATCTGAACACTAGTATGATAAGTCAAGTAGTTGCAATGCTTAATAGGACTCGGTAAAAGTCAAGTGATTTCTAGTCACTCGCGAGTTATAGGAGTTGAATGATTTTCCTTTCATTGCAACTATAAGGACGACGGATGGGGCAGGGCTCTATGAACTGTTTTTGGTGGTCGGTGGATTGCCCCATTTGTCTACATGAAATTGGACTAAGGTCGAGATGTGATAGTGTTCGTGATCAAGTGTTTGAAAGTACTAATCTCATACCTAGTATGGGATGGGGAAGCCTAGTACCTGATTGAACCAGGACGTGGGCATACCTCCCCACTGTCTCTGGAACGTGGTTCCCCTGCTGTAGCACGTGGGTACAAGGGCTGCCATGGTACGGCGTCATCCGGGACCGTGGGGTATTGTGCCCAAGGGAAGTGGGCCCGGCCACATGTGTGGGATTGATGGGAACGGCTGACAAATGAAGCGACCCATCGTAGTACGCGGATGTCGTGGGATTAGTTTCGCTATGCATGGTTAATAAATTCGAATCGATTCGTCTGCCTCTCACAGTTTGGGACTACTTGATCTCTATGCTACACTGAGTAAGAATGGAACATGACGATGAGATTAATATTGACACTTGTTATAAATTGCTTGGAAACTATGCTTGCTTAGTATAAGATGCTAACTTAGATTGGGTAATGAACATAGAACTTTTGGCAAAAACAAACCCCTCTAGCCAAAAGACTGCATGTCTAGGTGTTGGTGGAATAGTACCACCTGTTGGTTAAGTCTTGTTGAGCATAGTTGCTCAGCCTTGCTTATGGCACCTTTTTCAGGTAATGAGAATGAATTCGCTGCAAATGTTCCTTGGCCCACTCAGCTCCCTCCGAGCTGGTCGGTTGAGTGGAAACCCTCCTTAGACGGTGAGGATGGGGATTGTTGATGTCATGATCGGCTTCGTCATGATATCGTGTATCGACGTTAGCTTCCGCTCGCATTTTATCTTTCGCTGTTGAACACTTGAAAACGTTGTGGAATTTCCAAAACTTTGATGTAATAATTGTTGAACTATGTTTAATGTGATGGGAATATTGTAATCTCTGTGCAACTACTCACCTTCGTGTGAGCTCGCTTTCTCAATCCTGAGTTAAATGGTTTATCGGATGAAATCCGACGGACGACCGAATTGATTCACTTAAAGTGCATGATCGTGTGTTAGGCGAGTTAAATGTAATTTAGCCAAGTTAATTTGGACGGTTCCGCCGTCAGACTCAAACTCCAAGAATATATCATTGAAACATGTGTCCTCATGACCTCATCCAGGTTCGAAGTGAGACAATCTTTTAAATTAGAACAAAGCCGGGGGATCTCCCCCTTGGTCGAGTTTTTTTAGTACAAAGGCCTTCAAATTGATGCAACAATTTGCAGCATTATTTGGTATTGCTGTGCTCAAAAGTCAAAACGCACAAAGGCTTTTACAATTTTACTTGAAACAAGTGGATATATAGTGACCTTGAACTGATCAAAGAACACAAGAAAAAACTTCCTTTAGGCAGGCTAAATAGGTTCTGATATGCATAACTGGTCAATGTTAGAACAAAAGATACTTCAGGATGCTTTTCGATGTCTTCAAAACATTTATCAAACAAGGAAGATTTACCAAACTGTAAGCTTGAGTTCTTAGTAAAAGCTAATTTGTGAGTCGGCCAAGTCTTTTCTTTGAGTGAGTACAGGTACATGAGGTGGGTGAGGTGTGGTTGTGTAACGCTCCAATTACAACACAGTTCACCCTTACTCATAGCACGTTTTCACATTCATTCTCACTTTATGTAAAAGAATTAATCCAAAGATGCTATATGTTTGGATCACAAAGGATTATGTTATAGTCCGAATCTATTTAGACAATCAAGTGATATTAATAATCCCATAATAGCAGAATTTTGGGTCAAATATACGTACCAAAATAAAAAAAAACATGATAGCAGAAAATTTTCCTTATATATATGTTCTGACTTCTGATCTTCTGTATGCAGAAAACTTGGACTTAAATATGCTAAGAGACTTTGCTTCCTTTGATGTACCATTTTGATTACGTTCGTTCCCTATTTCTCAGCTAAATAGCTGATAAATACTGCAGTGAAAAGGGGCTGTTTGTGTTGTGTAGACGCTGCAACAACATCCTTTTTCTAAAAACATATGCTTTCAAATGTTCATATTGAACTGCAAACACTTTGTTGAGACTGCAAGCATGAATTCGTAGTAAAAACCCAATGTTAATAAGTCTTTGAGCAAAACAGAAAAGCTATTGAGATCAAGTTTGGATAGACAAACTTTTAGGAATTGCAAACACCCATTCACCGTTGGCTGTATTGTGGCTATGCCAATATGCAATAATTGCATGAATATTATCATTTTTTGTTTTTACATTTGAGTTTCCCAGTGTGATAGTTTAGTAGAATGATGACTAGCCTGTAAATACCCTGCTCTCATACATCAGTAATTAGAATGTTATTTTTTATTGAAATTGATATGGCATTTCCACAGTTATAATCAAATGTATGAGAAATTTTAGAGTGCTTGAAAAAAATGGGAGCTATCCATCTAGCGAAATCGAACGGTGGAAACAAAGAAAGTACCATGAAGTACCTAAAGAGAAGTACCAATTTGGTGGGACCAAATACCAAAAATAGTGAGGAATTATTATGATGCCCTTTTAATTATGTGTAAATCTATTTAATTATTTTTGGTAGGAAGGATAAGAAAAGAAAGTACCTACAAGTACCACTGGTACTTTAAAAGCATTGTAACAAAGCTCGTACTATTAATGTACCATAGATAGAAATAGGAAATCAGAAGTGATTACCAAACCAAAGCATCATAAATGTATAACTTTTTAATTAGTTCTTCCTCATGTGGTGCATGTATATGTGGATATCCATGCTCTTGTGACAACTTATATATACTCACTACATTTCTGCGTTGATCATCAATTGATCTCCTAAAAATCAATGTTGCAAGCTACGAGTTGGAGGCATCAGGAATGGACATTTGAATCAAGATGCCTCATACGCAAGAAATGGTACTAGCTATGAGTTATTCTATCCAGCAAGCAATCCAATATTGTTGGTATAGTTAGTAAATATCACCGAGAAGGTCTCACACATAACAAAGTCACTAACACGCCATATTGTCCATGTGGCTTGAGTCATCATATCAATCTTATGAACCATAATAAGAGTTAATGCAGCACTTGCATTAAAATACACTGATAGACTCACAGTAGTCTAATTTTGAAGAAGCTTTATTCTGACTAAGAGCTACTGGTGTGTGCATCAGGCTATGCTAACAGGATTTATACAAGTGAATATATAGTCTGATCACAAAAATATTGTTTTTTAGTTATGATTGTTTTTTTTTAAATGGAAAGTTATGATTGTTGTAATGCCATTTTTCAACCACATCACATGTCTACATTGCTGCAATCCATATGCATGTAATCTGTATGCCGAAACCTCTTTTTCTGTGATTTTTCCATACCTCTAATGGAGAAGTCTTGTGGTGCATCACTGGCTATAAAAGCATGTGTAGTTCATTCTACCACTCCCAGGACACTAGGAGTAATAGGTTCATAGCACAATAAAGAGCTCAAATTACAACCACCAACTTTTCGTCTGCTAACAGTACTACCCTACAACTTTTCGATGTTCTAAACCTGTAATCTTTTTTTGGGTTGCAAACTAAAATGCAACATATAAGATAAGGATCACAACTCATAACTGAATATATATACTGCAAATGAACTTCTGCTCCATATTGCAAATCTCTTGTTGTGATTGTTGCAAGATCTTTGATCAACCACACAACTTACCACTATGTTGTTCTAGTGTATCAGAAAAGTGAAAACCTTCTTCTGTTATTATGTTTTCAAAAAAAAATATTTATTCATAAGAGAGGATTAGTTTATTGTGCACTGGACTCATTCTTGAAACACGTGGAGTTTTCAACTCATTAGCTTAGAGTAATGCAAGGGATACGTATCGATTTGTATACTTCAACCTCTTGTGTTTTATTGGTTTCCCTTTTTCACATCTCCAGTTGGAAGTATCTTATAGTGCGTCACAAAGGACTTGAGTTTGTAGCCTCCCCAACCAACTTGGATCGCTTCTTCATGAAAACTAGGGGTGGACCCACAGGTATGCTGGGTGGACCACAGCATACCCTGGGCCCTAGCAGGAACTCCTGCACCTCCTCTGACTGCTCATCCTCAGTCGTCTGCTTCACAAAGGCAGATACTTGATACTTGCTCCGGAGGTCATGGGAGACAATGGTAAACACCCGCGAGACAAAAAGGCCGGCACCGAGATGCGCAGATGTTGCTGAGTGGTGGTGCTCAGAAGCCTGCTGAGGTCTGCCATTAAATCTTGCCTCTGTTGTTGCTCTTGATCTAAAACTCATGATGCATCCCATTCCCAATACAAAGCTCTTCAAGAATCGCCATTGAATTCCAGTTACAATGCTATTCACCATACTCGCCATTTCAGACTAAAGGAGGTATGAATTTTGTTTTCAGGTTGTAGACATTGATCGTTGCATCGGTAAGAAGGTGATATGTTACTTCCTCAAAGGATGCAGTTTTATAGGCATCCGTAAATTCAGATTTATGTTCTCATCAATTCACCCACTGAGCAGTGCGTGCACGTACACACATTATTTTTTTGGGACAATGAGAGCAAGTAACATATGCATAAGTCAAGGAATAAGCTAGATGATAGTGTTTTAGATGATTGTCTAGTCACATTCATTGAGCGAGATATTTTCTTCCAATTGAATGAAGAAGATATACTCAAGATATTCATGTCATTCAAAAAATGGCGGGTAAACAAAGCAAACAAATAATATTGTAAGTTTTTTTATGCTATATTTTAAACTATTTGTATTTCATTTGAACTATTTATATTGTGATTTGTCATTGTTTCTAGTTTAGTCTTTGAATTTAAGACTTATCATGTTATTTAGTGCATGTGGTTTACCGAATTAGGATATGGTTTTACAAATTGTAAATGGTTTTATTGAATTGCATAAGATTTTTTTTCAGCATACCATGTGGTAAAATCCTAGGTCCGCCACTGATGAAAACTATCGTTCTCATGCAATGGGATAATCAGATTTCGAGGTTATATGCCCAACGACGGAAGCATGCAAATAGGCTTTTTCAAAAATAATTTGCCATGATTATCCATAGAACCAAAATCAAATTTTCCCTTGCAATGGTTATCCCTTTCAAAAATTTCGGGTTTTTTCCCTTCTTTGTATAAATGAACATTTTCTAGCTACTATCTTTCCTAAAAGAAGGGATCACCCCACCTGTTCTATAATGGCAGTGGTACTTATAGAAGGTGAAGCAAACTTTCATGTACGCAATATAATTTTTCCCTTCTTTGTATAAATGAAGATTTTCTAGCTACTATCTTTCCTAAAAAAGGGATCACCCCACCTGTTCTATAATGACTGTGGTACTTATAGAAGGTGAAGTGAACTTTCATGTATCGCAATAAAATCTGACAACCAAAAGCAACAACCAGCAAACCAAAACACTGCTAAATGTAAATGGTAGAGGCTACGGAGAGTGCTCACATCCATGGTTTCTCATCGTATATATACCTCCCAAGCTAGCCACCATGTCCTCCCTACATGCCTACTCCATCTCCGTGTAAATCGACCATACTCATGCAAAGTGAATAAGTGAGGATTTGGAGGCGCTTGGAATAATGCTTGGGCGACGAATTCCACAGGGATGATGGCTGTGTTCGGTTGTGCTTCTTTGGTGGCTGCAGCTGCAGCTGTACAGCTTAGCTGTTCGGCTGCAGGCCTATAGCAACCTGCATCATTGCATGAGTATGGCTGGAGCTGCTGATGGCGGGCTACAAGTGTTGTAGTACTGGCTGCAGCAGCTGCAGCTTCAGCACAGCCACAGCCATCACAACAAAACACAGCCGATATGGTGGTGCACAGAAGATCACTGCACTCGGAATACCAGTGTGCAGCAGCGCTCCTCTTCTTCTCATCACCAACATGCTGGTGCTACAGTTCTATGTCGGGACCGAGAGTAATTGTATGCAGCGGTGCTGCAATACTATCCCATTGCAGGACTGCGGTAGATAGACGCTACCTTGCCTTTTACTCTCAAAGCACCAGCTCTAGCTAGCTAGCGACTGCTTCCAAGCTAGCGACTGCTCCTGGTCGTGCAATCTCATCTTTGTTGGTTTCGAGCAGACTCAAAACCATGCAGTAGATGAAACCTGCGAATGAAAGCATTCTCTGTTAACATTTCATGTTTGAACTTTTCATCAGGATGGGCAGATACTACTATCTATAAATTCACAATACAACTACGGCATTGTTGGCCGAGCTTTAATTTGGTTAGATTTTTCAATGAAGCAAAAAAACCACCAGAACATGCAGGATAAC